>NC_132896.1:6982968-7167968 GCF_030463535.1 Salminus brasiliensis | reverse complement strand
TAAGGTGTGAGTGAATGTAGGAGTGAAAATAAGGTGTGAGTGTATATAATGTGTGAGTAAAGGTAGGCGTGAATATAATAGTAAATGCATTTTGAGTGTGTGAATTAATGTAGGAATGAAAATAAGGAGTGAGTGAATGTAGGAGTGAATTTAAGGTGTGACTAAATGTAGGAGTGAATATAATAGTAAATGACTATAAGGAGTGAATATAATAATAAATGAATATAAGGTGTGAGGGAATGTAGGAGTGAATAAAATGAGTAAATATAATAGTAAATGAATGTAGGAGGGAATATAATATTTGTAAGTAAATTTAGGAGTGAATATAATTGTAAGCGAATGTAGGAGTGAATATAATTAGTGAATATGAGGTGTGAGTGAATGTAGGAGTGAATATAATTAGTGTATATAAGGTGTGAGTAAAGGTAGGCGTGAATATAATAGTAAATGCATTTTGAGTGTGTGAATTAATGTAGGAATGAATATAAGGAGTGAGTGAATGAAAGAGTGAATTTAAGGTGTGACTAAATGTAGGAGTGAATATAATAGTAAATGACTATAAGGAGTGAATATAATAATAAATGAATATAAGGTGTGAGTGAATGTAGGAGTGAATATATTAGTGAATATAAAGTGTGAGTTAATGTCGGAGTGAATATAAGGTGTGAGGGAATGTAGGAGTGAATAAAATGAGTAAATATAATAGTAAATGAATGTAGGAGGGAATATAATATTTAAGTAAATTTAGGAGTGCATATAATTGTAAGCGAATGTAGGAGTGAATATAATTAGTGAATATGAGGTGTGAGTGAATGTAGGAGTGAATATAATTAGTGAATATAAGGTGTGAGTGAATGTAGGAGTGAATATATTAGTGAATATAAAGTGTGAGTGAATGTAGGAGTGAATATAATTAGTGAATATGAGGTGTGAGTGAATGTAGGAGTGAATATAATTAGTGAATATATTAGTGAATATAAAGTGTGAGTGAATGTAGGAGTGAATATAATTAGTGAATATGAGGTGTGGGTGAATGTAGGAGTGAATATAATTAGTGAATATAAGCTGTGAGAGAATGTAGGAGTGAATATATTAGTGAATATAAAGTGTGAGTGAATGTAGGAGTGAATATAATTAGTGAAAATGAGGTGTGAGTGAATGTAGGAGTGAATATAATTAGTGAATATATTAGTGAATATAAAGTGTGAGTGAATGTAGGAGTGAATATAATTAGTGAATATGAGGTGTGGGTGAATGTAGGAGTGAATATAAGCTGTGAGAGAATGTAGGAGTGAATATAAGGAGTAAATATAATAGTAAATGAATGTAGGAGTGAATATAATATTTGTAGGTAAATATAGCAGTTAATATAATTATAAGTGAATGTAGGAGTGAATATAAGGTGTGTGAGAGTGAGTGTAGGATTGAATAAAAGGCGAGTGAGTGGGGGAGAGGACATTAGTAGGGGTACGAGTAGTGTGTAAAGAGCGGTGGAAGAGTGAATGTGAGGAGTAAGAGTAGCGTGAATATGAGCAGTGTGTGTATGAATGAGAGTGCAGGAGTGGGTGGGACGGGGGTGTTCAGGTTGTGACCCAGTGTGCAGCCCCCTGCTCCACTCCACTCCCCTCATTGAGAGCATGTGGAGCTGGTAGTACGAGCAGTGAGAGCAGCAGGGCTTTATTCTCTGTAGATGAATCATCTCTGCTGGTCAGGGCTGAGGCACAGTCTGGAGAGAGAGAGAGGAATGGTGAAGTGCAATTACAGCAGAGCCTGTGACAGGTTGTTTGAGAAGAGGGTGATGTCACGTGTGTGTGAGTCATGTTTTGAATCATACATGAATCACGGGGCTGCTTTGTGGACGGGTGATGTTCATGCTGTATGCTGCAGTGGAGACCGTTTGTCAGAGGTGTGATGTGTTTTCAAATGGGGTGTAATTGAATGTAATTCAATTGTGGGTCTATTCCGTTATCCGGTATTTTTTGTATACGCTATTTGGATTATTCAGATACGCTACATGGACAAAAGTATTGGGACACCTGCTAATTTATGTCTTTCCACAAAATCAAGGGTATTAAAAAAATAATTTATCCTTCCATCCTGAGTAACTGTCTCTACTGCCAAGGGAAGGCTTTCTGCTACATTTTGGAGCATTGCTGTAAGGATTTGATTGCATTTAGCGACAAGAGCATTAGTGAGGTCAGGATGCTGGATACTCACCACCCCACCTCATCCTAGAAGAATTGGATGGAGCACCATCAATCCAGAGAACACAGCAGTTCCACTGCTCCACAGCTGAAAGCTGGGAGGCTTTATACCTCTCAAGCCCACGCCTAGCATTAGGCATGGTGCCAATAGGTTCATGTTTATCTTCTCTCGATAGTCTAATGTATTGGCAGTATTTCTTTACAGGGACTAGACAAGCTGTGTGTTTCTGGGAGCTGGTGTTAGTGCACATCTGGGTCAGCAATTTAAAGTAGCTAAATGCATTCATTAGATTGGGTGTCCACAGATATTTGGACATATAGTGAATCATTGTGCGTCTCTCATCGGTGTACACGCAATATAGTACATAGAATATATATATATATATAACAGATGTGTTGCTGCCTGTAATTCTCCACACTCTCACTGTCTCTTTCTTCCTCTAGGTGGGCAGGACTGTATTTTGGAGCCGCTGTGCTTTCCCGAGCAGCTGAGCTCTAGTGTTAGCCATGCCTCCTCCAATGATGCCTGTCTGGTGAGCTGCGTGCTGTGCTCACACTTGGCTCCAATGTCTGACAAGGATGGGCTCCTGAAGCACATGGTTCTGGACCACAAACTGGTCATCGCTGACATCAAACTCATCGCTGACTTTCCAAAGTATGTCTCTGATTAAAGTCTCTGTGGTGTCTCTGAAATCTTGGCCTGAGTTCAGCTCCTTTCTTTTATACCTGTAGATTATTTTAGTTATACCTTACCTACCGTACGTCATACCGTTCATTTAGTAATGGTCAGAAGTGCTGGTTGAGTGTGTTTGGCATGCTATTTGTTAAACCTGTGTACTTTCATCAAGGCAAAAAACTTACATATGTGACATAATTGGTAAAATAAAGAGAATGATTGGTCACTCCTGTTATAATCACTTATAATAACATTAAAACAAGCCCTAAGTCTGAAACGTGACCTTACTTCTACGCATAGAAGTTGTTAATAGCTAATAAATAGTGACAGAGGCTGTGTATTATCCCCACTGTTAGATTTAAAGATGTAATTCAGTGCCTTACTCATGATACAGGTACACGCTATACTGGAGGAAAAGGTTTGCAGAGCAGCCCATCACAGACTTCTGCAGTGTCATCAAGACCAACTCTGAAGGACCCACTGGTACAAAAGACTTATTTATTTATTTCTTAGGCATTTTACACTGACTAATAAGAACACAGTGTTTTTAATGTAAAGCACCAAAAGCTAGTTGAGTAATAACAGCGCCCCCCTGTGGCGCATCTTCACATTGCTATACGTGAGTGAGTGAGTTTCAAGCCATGTCCATTAAGTGCATGAAGAGAATCAAATCAGGCTAATTAGGTCTTTTTTTTCTTTTTTATTTAGCAACATAAACATTCATGTGTAATTCTGGGTCAAAAATGATTTCCTGTGTTCCACTACTGTCAAAATGGTTCCTCCATTCACCTTTTTGCATCATTTTATGTTATTTTAAAAGGCTTAAACAAACTAAAACAACTATAAAAGACAAATTTAAACTCTAGAATTGATTTAAACTCTAGGAGAAATTTTGATGTGGTCAGGAGGTCAGAAACCCAGATTTTCTTGTCCTCATTTAGTCACACCTACTGTACCTGCGATCATAAATGCAAAGCATAAACACTAAATACCCAAATGTTTGTGGACATCCCTTCTAATTAATGCATTCAACTGCTTTAGACTGCACCCACTGCTGACACAGATGACATAACTTGTCTAGTCCCTGTGGAGAGGTATTGCCAATAGAATAGGACTCTCTGGAGCAAATAAACATGAACATGTTGGCTCCATGCTGCCTAATGCCAGGTGTGGGATAGAGGGGTTTAAAAACCCCCAGCATTGAGCTGTGGAGCAGTGGAAGTGTGTTCTCTGGAATTCAGTGGAATCAAGACTCTGACAAATGCAGGATAATAAATGAAAGAAGCAAAAAACGAGTAGGTGCGTTTGTCCATATAGTGTGTGTATACGTTTACTAGGCTGTTAATACACGGCGGCATCCTTATCTGCTTACATTATCTGCATCCTAAGCTGCTTACATTTTACGCTCATTTTCTGCCTTTGTTGTTGTTGTTTTTTTTATAGAGCTGCAGGAGAACTACTTCCTCCTGTGTGATGTTCTGCCAGAGGACCGCATCCTTCGGGAGCAGCTACAGCAGAAACGACTGGTGTGTAGTCACTCAGCCTCAACCCACTGACCCAAACACCCTCCTAGCCCAGTGTGAGACTCGCTGACCGCGTTACACAGAGACTTGAGATTGGCACCCATGGTTGGCTGAGAAAGCAGTGGGAGTCTCAATGGCTTTCTACTCATGTCCATTTTATTTACATATTTTTGGCATATTGAAAGTCAACTAAAATAGAAATAAAAACCAGATATATATTAAAATAAAGGTAAATTAGCCAAATCTTAGGTAAATATTTTTTTATTAAAAAAAAGAAACACACACACACAAATCTGATGTGATATTTGATCATGCATTCTGTAAATACGATGTGACCGGTGAGTCTTATGAGAATTATTAATAAAGAACATGCCGAGGAGCCTGGGCTGCCTCTAAGATTATTTCTGTGGGATATAATGAGTCAACATCATCATCTCGCACACATCTCTGGGAAAATCTGCGATAGTGGTTGCTAGGCAACCAGTATTCCCCTCACCTCTGCAGCCTGTACCGCAGCGCGGCGGCCAGCTGTTGAACAGCGCTACTGTGACCTTCCTTAGGCATTCGCGCCGATACGCAGACGAAACTTCAGTCGCTGATTTCGTTTAATTATACAAATTTATTCTGACCTGTATGTTAATGAAGATTATATTGGTGGTTGTTGTTTATGATGTAATTTTGTGTATAAACAACACCAGCTTTTCAGGAATACTCACCTTTACACCATCTTGCTGTTGCTGAAGAATTGAATAGGTTTAAATTTAACACAAATTGCATAAAATGTAACGTTACAGAATACATGTACCTTAATAAAGCATCTATTTTTAATATGTACATATTATGTATGTTGGCATTTTGTGCTTGACTAGTTTTATTATTAATGTGTGTTGAAAAGGAGGAGGTTCTTGAACAGCAGCAGAGGGAAAGAGATGACGATGGTTTTCAGCGTACCTGCATGTTCTGTACTGAGGAATTTATCGGAAACAGGTGAGAACTGCTGTTGGATGCCTCCTGCTTGCTGCCTACCTCACACAGTTCCCATTTTCCTGTCAAAGCACTGTATAGATAAACCTGTTATCTTGTTTTAAATATTTTAATTATTACAGCGACTGGTAAAGCTAGAGACGTATTTGTGCATTCCTTCCCTGCTGTAGGTCCTTGCTGCTCAATCACATGGCCAGAGAGCACTCTTTCAGCATCGGCCTGCCTGACAACATCGTCTACTGCACAGAGTTCCTCGACACGCTGGAGAGGAAGCTGGACAAGTAAGCCTTCAGGCACTGAGCACACAACCCCAGATTACTGCAGAGATACAGTAGATCTTATTAGGTTTCTGTGCGCTTTCCAATGGAAAGAAAAGGAAACATTGAGTACAGCGCCCTCTCTTGGTGGCTGTCGTGAAAAGCTGCTTCTACAAAGTGTTAGTTTGAATAAAATTGTTTAGTTTTTTTTGGTTTATTTTGACAGCATGCAGTGTCTTTACTGTGAGAAAACCTTTAGAGACAAGACAACCTTAAAAGATCACATGCGGAAAAAGCAACACAGGAGGATAAATGCCAACAATCACGACTACGATCGCTTCTACGTCATCAATTACTTGGTATGTTTTTGTATCACAGGTATTCAATTCCAGTCTCTGTTGGGAAAGATCACTTATAGGAACAGTTCAGAGAAAAATCAAGTGAACGTGATTGATCACTGACTCCAGATTTAGTTGATCAGCCAAGATGTTTGATCTCTGCCGTGTGTCTTTAGTTTACAACCGGAGATGCTAGGCTAACATTGCTTACAAACACTGGACTTGGGCTGTCCCTAATCTTGTCTCGCTTTGAAACGTCTCTCAGTCCCTCTCTTAAAGAGGGCTCACACCATCATTAGTTTGACGCAGACACATCACCATAGTTAAGAGCCTAGTTACACCTGGTCACTTCATGCGACTAGTTTCTTGATTGTATCTTGATGAGATTTTAGCCACATGTGTTTACACTGGGTAGTCAAATGCATCACCAGTTGGTCAGACTGATATGACAGCTGTGTGGGACAGAATGTGCAAATTCACTCGTTGTGCTGAAAATATTACTGGTGTTTCGGTTGTACTTGGAAGGGTTTTGGAGAGACGGATGCATTTACACGCCTATTATTGTCCAGGATTTTAGCTGGATAAGGCCAAGTGTAAACACACCAAGGCCAGATACAAATCCGATCACTCAAACCACTTCAGGAGGTAGTCTGAGACACATTTGAGCCACATGTTATAGCAGTGTAAACCCATCTGTCTCTAAGACGCATTCAACAATGGAAAAAAAACCCTCCCAGTACAACCCAGATCACCAATAGCTGCATGACAAGTGGATTTGCATATTCCGTCCCACACAGTGATCGGATGTCAGCCTGACTGACCGGTGACGTATTTGACTGCCAAGTGGCTAAAATCTTCTTAAGATACGATCTAGATACTGGTCACATGAAGTGACCAGGTGTGTACAGGGCCTCGGACCACTCTCTGAAGTGGTTTGAGTGGTCGGATTGGTTTCAGATTGGTTTAAATAAGTCTTGGGTGCGTTCAAAATTTTTTATGTGGCTTGGCCTGATCCAGATATAATCCTGAAACCCAGGTGGCCAAGTGTAAACGGCGACAGTATGAATGACCATACAAGGCTGAATGGTGGGACAGTAATTTTGAGTAAGTAGATCTTTTATCTCACAATAAGAGGTATTACTCTACACACTGTGGTCCAGTTTGAAAGTAGGATAGTAGTACAAAGCAGGACGTTGTGTGGATGGTAACATGGTTCCAGATTTAGTTTAAATGTTTAATAAGGTCTATCCTTGCCATTTTAGTAAATCATTTACAATAACTTTTTTTATTTAGCTTGTCGAAAGATTTTAGAAGCAAATAAATGGAGACTTGGTTGTGTGTTTACAGAGTTCAGATTGGCGACAGTCTAAATCCTACGTTTGTTAGTGATATTAGCCTGGCATCTCCCGTCCTAAATTAAAGAAGCATAATATACTGATATTAACACGTCTTTGGCAGACTGTTAATGGTCAATCAGGGTCATCAGACTTTTTGCTAAACTATTGCTTTAAGGACCATCATTCTGTTTTATTTAGACCAGGCTGGAAATATAAATAAAACAGGTAAATAGTAGCGCACAGAGTTAGTGATGTGAGCTGTGATTGGAGCAGGAGCTGGGGAAGACCTGGGAGGAGGTGCAGTCTGAGGATGACAGAGAGCTGCTGGAGGAGGAGGATGAGTAAGAGCCTCTGTCAAACATTCATTTGCTGAATATAACATATAAAATGTGCCATAACCTTTGTACATGTCATTTTATTTTTTCCAATATGCTAAAATGTTAAATTCAGAAAAAAGTGTACTTACCTTTCACTGGGGCAAACTTTTGCATACAATAATTTTTCATGCTTTATCATTTTTTTTGTGCATGAATAACAAGAAATGCTAAATCTTAAATAATGTCGTTTCAGACATTTTTCAATGACCAAATTGGTCTTACCTTATTGAACACATTGATTTACAGTATTTACAGTATTCTAAACGGCTGTGTCTCAGACTAGGGAATTGGCACTCCTGCCACTCCTTGACACTATCTCTATTTGACAATCTATGTTTGCGTTCTTTAAGTGTTTTAAATCCTCAACAGCCCCTACATGATCTTTATCCTTTGCTCTGTGGTGAATACAGTGACTGGTCGGACTGGCAGGCTCACCCGGTGTGTGCAGTGTGTCTGTTCTGTGAGCAGCAGGAGGAAACTATGGAGAAGATCTACACACATATGCAGGTCAGATTCCCACTGAGTATCATTATATATTATAAATGTGACACAGCCAGGAATCAGAATGTCAAGGAGCAAACATGGTGGACTGGTATATATATTACTGTAGATGTACTGGATTAATATTATTTAGAATCATGTTTGGCCTGGATCCTCTGTCCATTCACGCAGCATACAAAGGTAGAAGTCACCATTTTGCCGTACATGTGTGTTTGTTTGTTTTTATTTGTTACAGAAAGATCATGAATTTGACCTCCACAAATTAAAAACAGACCTCAGTAAGTAGAGCTTAACCTTTGATACACTTAATTCGAGGACCTTACAGAATTGGATCCTCCTCATTAATAATAATATTACAATTAATTGTTCAGACTAATTTTAATTGTATAATATATGCTAATAATGACCTCAGATCTGAAGTTTTACCAACAAGTCAAACTGGTGAACTACATCCGCCGTGAGCTCCACCAGTGCCGCTGCTATGGCTGCCAAAAGAAGTTCAAAGCCAGGGAGGAAGTGGTGAAGCACATAATGGAGGCAGGTCATGTGATGCAGCTTCCAGAGGTGTCTCACTGGGACCAACCACAGTAAGTGTAGATTTAGACATATACTTTTTGTGGATTATTATTATTTGGAATCAGCTTTGGCCTGAATCTACTGTCCATTCAAGCAGCATCCAAAGATAATATGAAGTAATCATTTTACTGTACCTCAGTTACTGTGTTTTTGTGTGCCAGTGTGTGTTGTCTGCATATATCACCTTACACCGTCACACCACAGTAGAGTGTAAAAAGTTGTTAAGCTTATTTATTAATCATTACATTCAATAATTCAGTGCTTTCTAAATGCTAGACCCCCTTACAAGGCTCTTATGCAAGCTCTTAATCAACTCTGTAACTGTAGAAGTCTGAAGTTATTATTGTCATTTTGCTGCTAATTGAAAAAAATGCATAATAGCAGTAGCATGGAACAAATACAAAGGATTTATTTATTGATTTTGATTTTTTTTATTGAGTGTCAGCACTATACGCAGAATATTCTCTTGCGTCAGTGATATATGATTATATAATTAATATGAAATTTACAAGATGCTTTTGTGAAAACTATCACTTCCATTGGCTAAATACATCATACAGTCTTTAGCTACACTTCCATCAACAGGATTAATTGACATTTGTTGGTGGAGGCTGTGGAACTGGAAATTATCAGTAATATTTAATAAATGTCAATGTTTTCGGTTGAGCTGGGATAAGCGATTGGATAAGCAGTTTGTTTACATGTCAAACACAAAGTTTTATATAGATTAACTTAAACTAATACAGCAGCCTTTTTTCTGGAACTGACCTCATGATAAACTTTTTTTTAACACAAAAAGTTTATCAGTTTGATTGAAATAAGCTTTTAGGCTGCAAAAAAGCAATGTAAAGACTAATAAATAAATACAAGATATTTGGCATATTTGGGCAGAGACAATCTAAATGAGGAGATCAGTCACTGGTTGAAATATGAATAGGAGTTCTCGAAATGCTCAACATCTCAACGTCTACAGATAAATTCTTGCTCTTCAAACCGAAAACCGAAAATCAGTATTTGATGCATATTTGAACCAAATGCTTTGTCAAATGTTTATTTTTGTCAGATTTGATCAGTGAATTAGAATATGTTTGACCTTCAGTTTCAAGTTTTGGTCTCTCCTCATTCATAGAGATTGGAGCCTGGTCTTGTGTGACTGGAAATAACTACCAGGCAGTGTTGCAAATATGATAAGCCAGTGATAAGGATCTGACTTCCCGTGCCCATCAAAATCCACACAAAGCGCTTATTTAAAAAATGAGAAGCGGGTTTTTACTGCTGTAGGATGCAGGTAGTCATGTTTACAACAGACGTAATGATGTTACATTTATCTATTTGTCTGAGAGCTTCCTTTAAACAAATGAGTAGTTTAAGAATGTCTCTATGACTGATCTGATGTCTGTACCTCCCTCTGTATTTAGGTACTACTTCCCTACATATGAGAACGATGCCCTCCTAACTGCCCTGTCGGACAGTGACAGCGAGTCTGAAGGAGCTGACCGCAGCTGTAACGTCCCAGTGTTTCCTGAAGACATCTCCAACCTGAATGCCATAAAGCAGAGCAGCGTGCTGAGCAAACTCCTCAAGGACCGAGGCGACCCCAACTAAAGCTGCCATGCAGCGTTTACGCAGACTTTGCTGCCAGAGTGGAAACCTGCAGGTTGCTCATTTGCAATGGAAAGGGCTCTCTATGATGCATGTTGAAGCCTTTTGCGCAACTGCTCTATGATTCATTTATACAGAGCAGCCTATTGATGATGCTGCCGACTGAAAGGAAGGGAGTGTTATTTATGTTAATGTGAGCGGATATCGTGCTCACTAAGCACCACTTTTGGCGAGCTTGTGTGAAAAGGTACATTGACGAAGCGTCCGACTTTCCTCAGGGATATTTTGGGGAAAACTGTTGCAGAAGAACGTTCGCTCGGAAGCTTGTGTATGCTCCTGCTCTAGAGTCATTCAGACTGAAAGAGCCTCCCTTAAGTGATTGTCCTCAATAGAAAATCTGAGAAAGCTTTCCAATAATTTTATGTCAACTCCTTTTCTAATACATTAAAAACACCATGTCTTCACATTTAGCCTTTTTTGATTCTGGCCTGGCACTGTGATGGACCTGCCTTGAAATCATATCTCAAGGGTCTACATTTTGTTTCTTAATATTTATATTAAGAATAAAAACATATACCTGATCACTGGCTGTAATTAAACATGATTCAGCAGATACTTAGTAATACATGTAAAGTAATACATATTTTTTCCTTAGAAGAAAATTATATTTGTATTAATTACATTTACAAATCAATGATTTTTAAGGAAATGTCTTTTGCCGTTTAGTTATAATGCCTCCATCTCTTAATCCTGTTCAAATGACGATCAAATCTCCATATGAGACTTGACTGAACATTTTAGTGTGTATTGATGTTTTGGATGCATGACTTCTAAGAGAAATGGCTAAATATGACCTGACGTTATTCTGCTTTACTAAAATATACATCCATCCCCTATATAAGAATCTCCTCTCTTGAAATCCGAGCTAACTCTGTAAGTCAGGTGCAGTTAGAGCCATTCACTGGTTCCTCGTCCAGTTAACTTCTCAGCCTTACTGGTCTTTGCC
This sequence comes from Salminus brasiliensis, assembly GCF_030463535.1. Taxonomy (NCBI): domain Eukaryota; kingdom Metazoa; phylum Chordata; class Actinopteri; order Characiformes; family Bryconidae; genus Salminus; species Salminus brasiliensis. The sequence continues at coordinate 7,156,587 of NC_132896.1, read as the reverse complement.
GGAGTTCTGTTCTGTGGTGCTTTGCCCAGAGCGATCTGTCGAATGGACGATCCAAACGTAAGAGTGTTCAGAGTCTCTGCAGCATCTTCCACGTCAGGACCCACATGCACAAACACACACACCTGTCACATAGAAGGACGGACGGATTAATGATCAGCACATACATTATTCAGGTATAAATGATGGAGGACATGGAATATTCTAAATAACGTGTGTGTGTGTTTTATATATCTCATAAGCAGTGCTTCGACTGACCTTAGCATCACCACTAAGACAGGGCTGGAGCACATGAGTGAGTTTGGAATTCCGGAAAGGCACGTGAAGAGCGTTACTCTTCAGAGCACTGAACACCTACAGCGTGAAGAAGGACCACAGGAACGCTTTCTGAGGTTTAGGATAACAAGTAAATCACATTAATCTTCATTCACACTGTTTTCCACTTAACGTTAAGAAGTGTGTGAGCTTTTAAATTCTTGTCTCACAGCATAAATAAACCTGCCTTAAACACAAAACTAAAGTTAGATAGATGATAGAGATAAATACACAGATGTGCAAATGCACACACACACAGCTTGTCTAGTCCCTGTAGAGAAATATTCCAAATAGAATAGAATAGGACTCTCAGATACACATGAACCTGTTGGCACCATGCTGCCTAATGCCAGGCGTGGGCTAGAGGGGTATAAAGCCCCCAGTATTGAGCTGTGGAGCTGTGGAAGAACTGTGTTCTCCGGGATGATGGTTGGTGCTCCATCAAATACTTTTGAGGATGGTATGGTAAGCATCCACCATCCTGACCACACTAACACTAATTGAAAGCCCTCCCTAGACAGTATGTGGTTAGTGGAACTCATAAAATGGACAATAAGTGTAAGGAGGTGGTATTAATGTCATGGCTGATTGGCGTATACACATACATAGGCAGTGGGGTCTAACATTTTGAGACCAATAGTGAAAATAGTAGAATCTCTAGGTGCAGATTAAAATTTCTTAGTATTGGTGTTTGTCCCCCTTTTGCTATAATGACAGTGTGCACAATAGCTGCCTGGACTCCAGTCAGTGTGTTAACCTCTTAACGCAGGAAGGCTTATCACACACTAAGGTGTATTACTCCGTAACTATAGGGACTTCTGTGCAAACCGGTGGGGCTATTCTTTGGTAATAGAAGTTTGTAATAACACTCAGGGGGGTATAGGCTTTTAAAGGGGTCAAAGCTTCTGATAAATAGAACCGATTTGGGGCTTTGGTGTCTCAAATTGCTTAAATTCAGATATTTGCTTGAAATAGTGAAGTCATTACTTTCATTTCTTCTAAATGTTCAGAAAAGCTTCACACTTTTATCCAGAGAAGAAGAGGGTTTCTTTGGCACACCTGTCTGAGAGTCATCAGAGACTTGTTAATGGCTGTTGTTTCTGTGAGCCGCTGGCCTGTGGCTTGTGTTTTAGACATGCGCTCAGAGCCGGCCAGCTCACACAAGGTCAGCACTCCTCGCGTGGTCACTCCACACACTGGTTCTGTACACTCCACCGTAACAAGGAGGAGGAGATGAGAGCAGGAGCTGGCGAAGAGAAAGAGTCAGTCAATTGCTGGACTGTTTGGTGTATTCTCAAACACTGAGGCTGAAAATGAGGTTCTTTGGAGTGGTACCATAGAGGAACCACGTTCAGTCTTTTTGGGAATGAAATGTGTGAGTGTGAAGAACCTCCACATCATGTAAAGCTAGAGAACCATCTGGGAACCTTACTTTTTTAAGAGTGCAATCAGAAATAATGGCAGGCCAACAGTTACTGACAGTAATGGGTCTGAGAGAAATGCACTCTTGCTTTTGGGAGGAGTAACCAGAGAACAGTAGTGATCTCACCTTCCTGTATTTGCTTCATCTGAAGTGAGGCAGGAGTTTTTCCCCCCCGTTTCAATGACGTTTATGACGTCTTCTCGCGTTTTCACCTCCACTTGGGTCAGGCCGGGTACGGTTACTGACCTGCCCTGAGCGCGGATCTCCACCTCACTGCCCGGGTTCTCAGACAGGAGATCAATCAGGCTCTCCACATAGATCTCCAGCATGGAAATCTAATGAGAATCAATGAATGGTTAAAAATATCACCTGCACATTTATTGTTGTCAAGACTTTATACTAGATTTTGGAGCAATGCTGTGAGCGTTGGATTGCATTCAGCGACAAGACCATTAGTGAGGTCAGGATGTTGGATGATCACCACCCCAACTTAGCCCCAAAAGTTTTGTATGGAGCACCATCATTTCAGAGAACATTAAAACACAAAAACATCTGATCTAGGTGCTAGGGCGTGATCATATATATATATATATATATATATATATATATATATATATATATATATATATTCACCGTAGTTAGGATAAGTGGGTAGGTGGCGCTCTCCTCTCATCACTCTTAAAGCGATGTCGGGTGTGCTTTCCTGCCTGGTAATGCCGCTTGGCAGCAGTTCTAAAAGAGGAGGTGTCTGACTTTGCATGTATCAGAGGAGACGTGTAAAGTCTTGACTCTTCTAGTGTCGGCAGCATTGCTAGTGGTAAGGGAAGTTACAAATGGGAGGGTTTATTGACCTAAAAAACTGTCCAGTGGCGGTCTAGATTTCTAGAGCAATCTTATAAGATACAGTCATGTAATTTCCAACCAACACGAGAAAACCATTTATCTCCAAAATAGTAACTTTAAAATACAAGCAAAAACATACATGACTTCTTATGTAAGTTCATGTGATCCCATTTATCAAGACATTGTCATGCAATGTTAAGAGAAACCGGACTTAAATAATGGGGAAAAATAAAAATGGAGAAAAATGTCTCAGGTTAATAATCGTAGAGCTTTGTGACGTTAATTTGTTTAATATCATACCTTAAGCGTGTATGTGCAGCTTTCTCTCTCATTACACATGCGCAGCAACTCTGTGACTGACCTGAAGGCAAGAAGAGTAAACACAAAGCATGCCTTACAGAAGACTCCTTTCTGAAGAAGGCAGACAATAGTTTTGGATGATGTGGCCGGCTGGGTGATTTGCGATTGCGCGAAGGTCCCTGAGTCCAGAACAAAGGCAACCCATCTCACTACCACACACACATATCTCTGCAATGACTGTGTAAGAGGTGATGATGCTATCATGCTATCAAAACAGAAGGAAACCCAAACTCCTTGTTGAAACCTGAGTACACCCTCAGGCACAATAATGAGTTGGCTAAGGCCGTGTTTACCAGAATCCCAAACAATCAGGGTGGATTAGGCTGCTTTACGCCTCAATAATCAAATATAACACCCTAGTCTGTCCTAAGGTTACACACACTGTAGCCTAATTTCTGAAAAAAGAGCCATCGTAATGAAGAAAAACTGATCAGTGGATCTCTATGCTTATTGCTTTTCAGTCTACGTTGGTAGTGTATGTTTAATAAATACGCTAGGCATGTTTGGGTCATTATTTGTGGGAGATTATTGTAAGCTTTCTTACCGGATGTTGATGCCTGGATTGTCTTTAAGGCCCATCATTGTGTAGATCTTCCCAGAGCCCGACTGACCATATGCCAGGATACAGACGTTGTATCCATCCAAACAGGATGTTATAATGGGTAGAATCCCATCAAATACTTGCTCCTATATTCGAAATAAAAATGGGAACTTTAATTTCATCAAAAGGTTCAAAAGATTTGACTGTTTTATTTGATTACATTTAGATGTATTTTCTTATATCAAAATGACTTTATTCTGAAGTTTTTCCCCTCCAATTTGGTGCTGCCAATTAGTGCATCCTCCATAGCTTCCCCTAGCATTAGCAATTCTCCCGACACTAGGCTCCTCCGATACATGTGAAGCCAGCCACCGCCTCTTACTGAACTATTGCTGATGCAGCATCGTGGGACAGTTGATGCCTTCAGGGGAAAACGCCGGGTCGCCAGCTCCACTGCACCAGCTAACAGATGCCTGTTTCGGCCAACATTGCTTAAGAGTGATGAAGGGAGAGAGCGCCATCTACCTACCTAGAGAGAATATGACTAATTGTGCTCTCTTAGACTCAGGCCACTGATGGCAAAGTGGCATAGCTTGATTTTTGGGATGAGTTAGGGAGTTGGGGATGCATTAGGGTGGTGATAATCCGGCATCCTGGCCTTACTAACGCTCTTGTTGCTGAATGCAGTCAAATCCTCACAGCAATGCCATGCAAAATCTAGTATAAAGCCTTTATCCCTGGACAGTAGAGACTGTTACTCCAACAAAAGCAGGATCAACTCTATTTAATACACTTGATTTTAGAAGAAGCAACTAATGAGCAGGTGTCCCAATACTTTTGCCCATATACTGCATAAGCCCAATTGTTATGGAAAAGTTTGGACTAAAATTCCCAATCCTGGAGAAACTTTGTTTTAATCTTTCCTTTTGGATGTGTGGATCCTTTGGCAGTGATCTGTGAGCTAAATGGGAGGTCATATGTAAATGCGTTCATGGTTACGAGCCTGCTGAAGTCAAACAGCCTGTCTCTGCAGATTACTTTCTGCATATGGACTGTATGGACGAGGGAGTGAACGCTACATTCAGAAAATGAGTTTGGAGCTTCTCTTGCCTGAGATGCGCTTGAGGAAAAGACTTTGTCAAAGATGAACTTCTTCTTGCCTCCTTTCTGGACCAGCAGCAGCTCCTGGTCCGAGGGAACCTCCAGGCAGCCTGCAGATCCTGCTGAGTCTGACTGGCGTCTGCAGCGGCAGAACACACGTATCTTCCCCTGCAGCTCCAGAAGCTTGTTATGCAGTGCCCTCCTCTCTGAGGCCTCCTACAGATGTTTACAAACCGTCAGCAACTCTTTTTACACTTTTGAACTGCAACCCCAGGGCGGTTTCTCACATGTCATGAGAATAAGCAACGAGAACTTCTTCAGAAACTGTGGGCCCCAACAAATAGTGCACAGCGGTTCTCCTTAAATAAAACATACTTTTTTTCTTTTTTAGAACTTTAGATGCCTGCCTTATGAAAGAGGGAGCGAAGCTCCTCCACAGCTCCGTGTTCTTGTTGCCATCTCTGAATCATTAGCTCAGTCTCAGCTCTAAACTGCTGTAGCTGCTCCTGCATGTCAGCGAGTGTGTCATACACCAGGCCACGCAGGTGTTTACTGAAGAATCTCAGGTCCCGGGTTAAACAGCTAACCTGCAAGGCAGTATGGACACAGCGGGTCAACATTTACAACATAAACTGGAAAAAAAGAAGCAATAATTCGAGTGGTTCCAGTTAAAATTGCTACAATTATAAATACAACACCGGTAAATGGGCAGTAATTTAAAGGAATGCACTGTTTTTCCTTTTTTATCTGATTCCTATCAACTGTCGGGTAATATGGATTATCTTGGAACAACAACCTCATCACATTGCCCTGTATTTAAAGCGTGATGCTAAAGCCTAATGCTTGGGGTTGAACCCCACAATATGCCAGTAAGATCCTTGGGCTCCTATTGCACTTATCTGTACCATGATTGAACTGGAGGTAACCCTGGATACTAACATCTGGCAAATGAAATAAACGCTACAGGTTGTAGAGTTGCAGTGTAGTGGTTCTCTCTATATAGGGAAATGCTTGCAGATCTCTCTCTGTGGTAATGTGTGTTATGACAAAGATGTGAGAACTAGACATTAGGTTGACAAATGACCTGCTGAAGGTGCTGGGGGTCCACTGATGGTATGAGGTCAGCTTTGGCATGTGGGTCAGCAGAGTGGCTCAGAAGAGATCGGAGCTTCTCCATGGCAACGCGCTTATCTGCCTCCAGCTGGACCACTCTGCGGGTCAGATTCTGCACCACATCAGATAAATGCTGAGACTCCTGAGACAGACAGCTGTTTCTCTGCAGCAGGTCCTCAGCCTCCTTTTCTTTCGACTGGAGCTTCTTCTGGAGCTCCTCAATGAGCCGGTCCTTTTCAGAATGACTTCTACAGAGTGTAGATTTTCACAAATATCAGTGTCACACCTCTCCAAATAAACCTAGCCAAATAAAATAAGCCTATTTTACATTTGCAAGAACAGAAATACTCTGAAATACCTTTCCCAGGTGCAATTACCTGAATGAGTTTACCTCAGGATAACACTGTGCTGCTTTATGTGGCTCAGAGAGGACGTCCCCAAATATGGTGAGGTAGACGGAGATGACCTCGTCAGGGTCGTAATTGCACTGCCTAAGAGCTGCAGCAATCTCTTTCTGATCCACTAGTCCTGGGAGAGCTTTCTGGAAGAGACAGATCAGAGCATTGACCTTCTGTGAATTGCTGGCATACAGGTCAAGAACTATTTGAAAAAAGCACAGTTTAGCCCAAATAACCCATGAAATCCCTTTAAAAGCCTACATGTAGGCCCACATCTCCTCAGTCTCTCTCATAGCTACATATTCTACATATCTTACATATCTTACATATCTAACATATCTTCTAAAAAGAACTTGGTTCTTCAGACAGATGGTTCTTTAAAGGCACAATCATTGGGACACCTGCTCAGTAGTTGCTTCTTCTGAAATCAAGGGTATTAAAAAGTGTGAATCCTGCTTTTGTTGGAGTAACTGTCTCTACTGTCCAGGGAAGAAGGCTTTCTACTAGGTTTTGTAGCTGTGAGGATTTGACCTTGTTAGTGAGGTCAGGATGTTGGACGATCACCACCCCACCTCAACCCCAACTCCCCACAACTCATCCCGAAAGTATTGGATGGCGCACCGTCCATCATTCCAGAGAACACAGTTCTTCCACTGCTCCACAGCTCAATGCTGGGGGGCTTTATACCCTCAAGCCCACACCTGGAAATAGGCATGGTGGCAACAGATTCATGTTTGTGCCACCACATGCATTTCTAATGCATCCCTGTTCGTCAGACTGAAATCCATTTGCTGTGTAGGACAGAATATGCAAACTCGTTTGTTCTGCGACCGTTCCTACTGGTGTTTGGGCTGTGCTGGGAGGGGTTTTGGTTGTCTAATGCGTTTTACAGAGACAGATGTGTTTACACTGCTGTAACATGTGGCTCGGCCTTCATCCAGGGATAATCCTGATTCTCTACAGTGAAGTGACCAGGTGTGAACAGGCTGAAAGAGCTAAATCTGGTGAGATTTTATGAACTGTATTAAGGAACAGACTGGAGAAAGGAGAAACCAGGGAATTACTATGACTTGTTGGACTCTGTGACGAACAAAATCAATATCCATCTCCCAGTGTAGAGGCAGCAGAAGCCACAGGCCTGTCCGAGCATCAAAGTACCTGCAGATATTGATTGTCTCCTGTAAGAGAAGAAGAGTTTGCTTCACGTTGCCAAAATATAGATCTGAAATAGACTGGGGTAAGAGAGGCAATGTGTAGTAGCAACCTCAAACATGCAGATCCTGAGAGTTCCTTTCCCCTGGATATAAACCCCACTCAGACGACCATCTTCAGTCAGTGTGGGGGCAGTAGGTGCAACCTTGTTGCTGTGAAGAAATTTCTATACAGAAAACAAATATCATGAACAAAATAAATTCACTCTGGACTTTTTCAACGTGCGCTGCATTTTAGATAGACGAGCCGTCAACCGCGTACCTTGCAGCTTGATTTAGGGCGTGTCAGTGTGTCTTTGCTATGGTAACAACAGGAAAGGTACACCTTGCACAGCTCGAAATGCTCAAAAAAGGCATGTATTAAGTCTCTTAATTAATCATGGGTGTGTTCTCGGCGTAATGTGCAATAAACCAATCAGCGTGTCACTTGCCCTTCCCTTTAAGAGCCAGGTGCGTCTGATTTTGGCGGATAGCTATTTCAATTGCGCAAATAGGGGTGTACACACGCTGGGCACGTGCCTGTGTTGACAATTTACTGCCAAGATAGCAATAACGTCTGTCTAGGTTGTGTTCAGTCAGTGGCGCACCTCCTGTGTTTTCCATTGCCAAGATAGCAGTACGCCAGAAATGTACCCGAACACACCTCATTTCGATACCACCACGCCCATCGGTGTAGATATATTCCCAAGCACCACTATTGCTATTTAACCACGTACGTATACACGTATATGGTTCTCTGTCTCAGCTTCACTTGCTCACCACAATACTCAGCATGCATCACATAAATACACTATGTGGACTAAAGTATTGGGACACCTGCTCAGTAGTTGCTTCTTTTGAAATCAGTTGTATTAAAAAGTGTTTGTTGGAGTAACTGTCTCTACTGTCCAGGGAAGAAGGCTTTTTACTAGGTTTTGTAGCTGTGAGGATTTGACCTTGTTAGTGAGGTCAGGATGTTGAATGATCACCACCCCACCTCAACCCCAACTCCCCACAACTCATCCCGAAAGTATTGGATGGCGCACCGTCCATCATTCCAGAGAATACGGTTCTTCCACTGCTCCACAGCTCAATGCTGGGGGGCTTTATACCCCTCTAGCCCACACCTGAAAATTTATCTCAGAGTCCTCTTCTATTGGAAATTCTTCTCTTAATGACCTAGACAAGCTGTGTGTGTGCATTTGCACATCTGTATCAGCAATGGGTGCAACTTAAAGTAGCTAACTTTGTCTACCCTGTCACCATGCAGACCCATCAGTGTAACTGGTAAACCTCAGCTCTCACTTACCTCCCAGCGGAGTGTGCTGGCTTCTCCTGTGCTTTTTCTCACCGAGGCTGCACTCCCCATATCCAGCTAAGCGCAACTTCAGCCGTACAAACAACACAAACTCATGACCTGCACAACTGACTCCCTACAGCCTCCAGACCATTGCTGCTCTGCTCTACAGTCCCGCTACAGCAGTAACCTTATAGCAACTCCAGCCTCTCACACCCAGCATTAATGTTAGATGATTACAGCCACAGCCTATAGTTCTCTGAGTTCTCTGTGCTCTGCCACACCCATCTGCCATTCCTCCACTATTAAGTACATGCTCAATGATAACGCTCAGCAGCAGAACATGGTCGGAGGTTTGGATGAAGTGCTGTGTCCAGCTGAATATTCTACATTCGGTTGTTGTATTCAGGACCTTTGTGCTGTCATCACTCTGACACTTGGCAAAGGAGAAGGATGACATTTTACACAGGGTAATGTGAGACTAGCAATGTGCAAGATGGTGTAATTATACTGTAGACAGATTCTGTGACCAACTCAGACCTTCGATACTGTAAATATGTATATAGTCAAAACCTCATATCTCCAAATTGTTCATGGGGAAGGGGACAAAATGTTCATATTGGTGTTTTTAAAGGTTAAAATTACATTTTGCTTGTATGTGGCTTGTTTGCAATGAGATACATAATAGGTTATGATATTATTTAAAAGGCAAAATATTGTCTTCCCCTATTTTTCCATTTAAATGTAAAAACTATACACCGCTGACTGCAGAAAATTTATATTAACCAATAATACCATGGTTACCACATTTAATACTTCATTTTAAATGATTTGTTTTTATTTCATTTTTCATTTTTATTTAATTTCTACTGATGTTTCTTACAAAAGAAAATTTGACGCAAACCAAAACAGAGCAGGAAAACAGGCCCCAAAACAGTCTTAACTCCTTTTATTTACACCCCAAAAATGCACATACATCCAGCCCACTAGAGAAAGCTATTCCACAACTAAAACTACAACAAGGTAAAATGTGATATTCACTTGAATGGTGGAGTTGATCCTTAATCAGTTTTCTGAGACAAGCAGCACATCAGCAACAGTATCTGCTAGTTATGGGAATACAGGTTGCTGTATTAAACAGGCCTCGTGTCCGCAGAAGGACAGCTAGACTCAAATTTAGTTCATTCAAAGCCAGGGATGTCAGCGGGTATCCATGCAAGGCCAAGCCAACTAATTCTGCTCCCATGAAAACAAACTGGGCTACCTCAGACTAGAGCCAACTACACATCAGAGGACTAGAGCGAAGGAGTCAAAACCCAGAGAAGCGAGCGGGTGCTAACCTAATAGCTATCACTAGCCACTCTCTTCACCTTGAAAACCACCCACCGCACCAACAGGACAGCACCGCTTATCTGCCATAAAAATAATTGCAAAAAAGAATTGCAATGCGTGGCTTCTGTGGTGCATCGCAGTGTCGTAAAGCAGGCAATAAAAGACGCATGATCCCTCTGTCTGAAATCTGTGTGTTTCATTCTGAGGCAAAATAACAGGGTTGTAAATTGGTTTGTAATACTGCATCTGAGTATTTCCACCCCAACCAAAGTCACATACTTACCATTTATACATCAAACAACGACTTCAAATATGATCAAAACATGTATTTTATGACATCTTTAATATGTTACTAGTGTGTTAGCTTATGGCTTAGACTGCAACACTGTAATGCTAGTGCTACTTTTTTGTTTCTAATATCGCATATCTATAATGAAGAGCGCTCTGATACACTGAAAATAGAGTTGCCTAGTGGGCATCAATACCAGAGCCGGTTTATGGAAAGCCTGGCCACTGCGAGTTCCTCAATGAATGGGGGCGAACGGGCTAAATTAGTGTCTAACCACTTTTCCAGGATCTTCCTTTAACTTTGGAAAGTAGAATGATGTATAAAATAAAAAAAGAAAATATAGCTGTTTATTTCAATTTATCTACAGCAAACAAAGACTTTCAAAAACATGTCTGTGGTGCTGAGAAAATGCAGTATAATAATGATCAAACACTTAAATGATAAATTATGTATATAAATCTATAATAAATATAAAATAGATATATATATGATTTTGCTCCATATTAACCCATTCATTTTGGATCTGCTCGGGAGCGCCCTCTAGTGTTTGACAAACCCGGAGGACGTTATCAAGTGGCAATTCTCTCTACAAGTTCTCTGTCAATACTGCCTTTCTTGTGGCAGAGTAGGGCTCCATTTCCAGACCAGGTAAATATGTCACCCTACACTACAATAACAGTCCTTGGGCAAGACTCCTAATTCTACATTTAGCTTCTTGTGTACAAGAGATGTTGTTGTGGAAAAGAGCATCAGATACCACAAATCCAACTGTTAATATTATTGTAAGACTATTTATGTTTATTAATAGTGATTTCAGCTACTTTCTTTTGATGTAAAAAAATGCAGCATAAATTATATCTGGAAAACACCCCCATACACCGCAGTTGTTAGTGTTGGCACTGCATAATAAAATATTTGAACCTTGCTAAAAGTATTGGATGTTCTGGACATGTTGTGTATATGATAAATGAAAGACTACATTGCAGGGAAAGGAGTGTTTTTTTATTTCAGGGAAAAACATGTTCAGTAAAGCTGACATCATGCACGCGAGTAAACAGCATTTTACTCAGGTCAACATCACCCTAGAGCAGCCTGGACAGTTCACATGTCTTGCATATGTTACACTGCTACGTTCAAGTCAGCCAACAGATTAACCGTTAGCCTCATACATCTGGGAGCTAGTCCATTACTTAATCAACAGCTGTTGATGCAGATCATCTTCAGTCAGTAACTCTATAGGAAGGCCTATCAGTGAGAGGCCATAACAAGGCACTTGTTTGGGGGGCGAGGGGTATTATTGTATAGTTTAACATACTGTACATGCCAGCTTGTGCACACTACTAAGTCTACCTCAAGGAGGAGCTGAATTTTTTGCAGAAAATCTTCCTTAACAGTGATATCGAGGCAGAAAATCTGGAAACTCTATCTCTGTACATTCTCAGCAGTGAATCACAGATCGTATCTGTTGTAACTCTGGTGCAAAAGTGCTGGGATATGTACTGATTATCAAAGGAGAATAAAAAAAATAGCTGGTTAAAACATTATCTTGGTTTGGTCCTGCCGCATTGTCAGTACAAAACAAGCACAGTGTTACTACATTACTTTTAAAGCCAAACACTTCTGGTGAGGTAAAGCATCAATATCAAACTTTACAAAGGGGTAAAATACCTTGTAATAAACTAATTACTACCAAAATACTTCAATATAAATATAATCAACATCTAGTAAAAAAAAAAAACGAGATCTGATCCGATCTGATCTGATTCAGGACCCCAGTGGCCTATAACCTGAAGTGACTCGTCTTTCAGATCTTCCTCACTTTTAAAGCTATACAGTTTGTCGGAGATGGTAAACCATGACCAGCTGAGTATCTTTTATACTGTATGGAAGTGATGGCTGGTGCAAATGATACTGACAAAGCAAGGTGATTCAGTAACCCTCAAAGCCAGACTTGATGTACGGTCTTCATGAATACGTCAAAGTCAAAACCCCAAACCCCAAACCTTGAACGAGTGTTTAAAATGGTTATAAACTGTTAAAAGGTTCAATAGCAGTAGTTGTAAGCTGTGTAACAGCAAGATTAATAAAGTAAGAAAACGAATGAAATGAAATGAAATGTTGTGCTTTTTGGCACAAGCGCTGGTGATTATGCCTTAAGCAATGGTGGCCAGTGCAGGCCACCTCTGGCCTCAGCACATGCAGTTTCCCATTTACTCATTCTCATTAGTTAATTTTAGATCATTTCTGTCCTACACAGACACACTCACACATACACACACACACGCAGGTTCCCTTCACTCCTGAGATAAAAAATTATTACCACACCATAGTCACTAAAACTAAAAGCTGCCGCTGCTGAGGGTCATCAGACAATTATTTTCATTGCTGTCGTAACAAAAACCTGTATCCCCAAAACAAAGATAGCATCTTAACAGGAAAACCATTCATGTAACGAGTTCAGTAACATCAGATCATGTCTAGTGCTCGGTTCATCATGATGGGAAGCCAGAGTTTTGATTACCCAAAAAAATACTAATAAAGAAAACATACAAACATACTCAACATTTTGGAATCATATTTTTCCTGATTTATTTCTATTTCTATTTCTTTTATACTTAATCATAATTTAGAGGGTAGATTTAAATATTAAGCTGGAATATAGAAGGTAGGGGTGGGCAATATGATGATATTTTATCAAAATTGTGATACAAGCAAGAGAGTTGTAAATATTGTGCTTAAAGAACACTGACCAACTGCACATTTCATTACAGGGAGTGTCATTCGTCCTGTTTAATTAAATCAAGTGCAGCAGATGCTGAATATAAATCAATCTACTCAGCACGAGAGAGTATTTGAATAGTAGTTGTTTTTTTTATATGCTTACAAAAGTGTAGTGTGTATCACAAGAACACAAGAATTTATCATGATACAATAAAATAGTCACATTGTCAACTCTACATTTCATAAAATTGTCTTTAAATATTGTGATATAATATTGTTACCATATCGGCCACCCCTAGTAGAAGGTCTCATGTTTGATTCAATTATTTATGTATTTTAGGAACAAGAAATAATAAATTATAGAACGTATTTAATTGTTTAGAAAATTTGCCAGATTTTCTGCAAAAAATGAATGGATATATATTTATAATAACTTTGGTCTTATAACTTATAACTTTAACTTTGGTCATGCTTCATCAGTCATTTTAAAAACCATCTGCAGCTCAGGGCTGGGCTTCCCAAAGATTTTTTTAAATGGTTGAGCGAGCATCATGCTAAATGCTAAAAGCTGATCTTAAAACTAAGATCCTAAAGTGAACTGGGTCCTTTCAGTTTCCTACAAATTATTCCAAACCCATGAAGGTGCACAGGACAAGAATATCAGAATTATTGTATACAATTATCTAAAACTTACAGAGGCGCATTGCTGCCGAGCAAAATATAAATAACCTTCAGAATTATTATGAGACATAAGGTGTTAATTATCTCGTTATTATGAGATAATGTCTAGTTGAGATATGTTGTACAAACAGCATACTTCAAAAAACAACAAATATCTTTATCAGTTTTCATGAAATGGCTCAGCGTCATGACCGTAGGCTACCAAATAAGAAGATACAGTCTCTCTGACTTGACCCAAAGGCACAGTTAACCAAATTTTACTTCATGCTCAGCTTGCCTTAGGTCACAGTATAAAATTTAGTGCCAATGAGTAGAAATGGTATTTTGGTATTTAGTGGTATTCAAACACTGAAGTATTGTTAAATATTGTTAATTTTTTACAAGATAATGTCTCATAATAACAAGACACTAATTTGAGGTGTTGTCATAATTACAACATTTGTTGTTTTTATTGTATAAAATCTCACAATAATAAGATTCTCATAAAACCAAGATGTTAATTTCATAATTAGGACTTAAGATCTCATAATAACATCATGCTGAAGATTTCTCTTTATTGTGCTTAACAGTAATACGCCTCTGTGAAAATCAAATGGTTGTATGATGTTGGCTTGTTCCTCTGCTGTAACAAAACAAGAACCGGGGGGAAACAAATGGAGCTGTGAGGTTTGGGAACGACAGCAATGATATGACAGGTCTTAGGACCTGCTAAATTCTGACACTGTTTACAGTGACAGCACACGGTCCGTTTTTATGACCTGACCAATTTGAAGCCCTGGCCAGTGTCAAGCACTGCTGGAGGGAACCAGGTGAGTTTGACCCTCCGTAGAAAGCGCAGACAGATGCTGCAGAGCCAGAACAGGTTCAGAGCGCCGCACCAGTGGACCAGCTGAACCACGGGGTACGTCAAACGTGGAAAGTACAGCTTCCAGTGCTTGGCGACATCGTTTCCAGTAGGAAGGTGCAGCTTGTAGTCCCCCCAGTGTCTTGAGAGACCGTATGCGGCCATGACGCTTCGTCCCCGCTCGGCCCAGCGGACAGGGCTGTCGGGGTTGCAGTTGAAGTCCACCCATTGAGAGGTGAAATCTCCGAGCTGGGGGGCATCCTGGATCTCCAGGTCCGTCAATTTTGAAAGTGTGGCCCCTTGTACGGCTACGTACACCTCTGGTACCCTCCGCACCTCCTTCACCCATGGAAGGGAGTTTTCCGTGTCCAGAACCAGAATAAGACGAGAGCAGAAGCCAGCATTCTTTTCCCTCCAGAGCTGAACAATCTCATCCAGGCGAACAACGTCTCCGCCTAATGAGAGGGAAAAAAAAAAACAGACCAGATGTTTTTAAAATTGTCCTTCTACAAACTAAAATATCAATTAATACCGAGCCCCACTTCCACCAGTCATTGGGCACATTTACTTAGCAGCTCAGAGACCCTCCCGATACCATATATTCACTCATAATGACAGTACTAAAAGGCTATAAGAGCACATAATGAGAATTAGCTGTTCCCGTTGTTTATAATTCATAACACCCTCCTCACTCTAACCTGCCAGAGCCCACTCTCCAGTGCGGTGTGTGTGCCCGCTGTAGAAGAGAATGTAGGTGTCGTAGCGCGGCCCATCAGCTGTGTGCGCCTCCAGGAAGGAGCGGAGTTTGGCCTGTATCGCGCTCAGTGTCAGTCCACTGGTGGAGTAGTCACAGCCACGTGTCTCAATCATGTGGTGGGAGAAGAAGCGCTGCACATTGTTCAGCATTCCCGTGGAGCGCAAGTTCAGCTCTTGCACCTGATCAGGGGGCAGCAGTGTGGGCTGACCATCCAGGCTAGAAACGAGACAGGGTAACGATAGAGAAGGATAGGTGTAGGGGCCAAATGTGCAGACAAAGAAAACACTTGCTGAATCATGACAGCTCATAAAAATATCTCCTGCTTGAAAGTGAGAGGAGAGAGAGCGTTCAAGATCTAGCAAGCCAGAGATTATACATACCTGCAGTAGTTGGTTGGGATGACCACTGCATAGCCCACAGACGTTCCTCCAAGGCAGTTTCCCAGCTCATAGAAGAGGCCGTAAGCCAGAGATTCAAGAGGCAAGACCAGCAGAAACACACTAATGAACAGACTGTTGGACGGCTGGAAGTGGAAAAAGGAGATTTTTGGAGACTTTTCTGAGGCAGCACTTGAATACAGACTTAGAAAGTCTTATAATGCTCCCCTGAAGTGTCATATCAGTATTTTTATTGTATGCATTCTGACCAACCAATCACAGCTCCAATTAAGTGTTCCTGTGGGTGTTTTTGATAAATCAAGGTAATGTAATCCAACAGTTTGGGTCAGAATAAAACATGCCAATCTTATTAGTGTTCTTAGAGTATATAGCAAAGCATATGATTATGTAGAAGTCCACTTGCAATGTACTAGCAGTTCTAATAGGGTGTAACATGTAAAATTTGATGCGATGACACTACGGTGCCTCAATATGTGTCTGTTGTCACCCTGAACACAGCTTACATATGTGCATGCTAGGAGCATAACAATGCCTATATTCTCAGACTCACGGTTTAATTAGATTTCTGATATTTTTATAATGCTTTTCTTTGATAAATCAATGTAATGTTATGCTCAGAATAAAGCAAAATCTTTAGCCATGTTACATTATCAGTACAACAATACTCTTAATATACTGCCTCAATAAGTTGCAACATACTCTCAATTCTAACATCAAACTGCCCTAGCAGGCAGCGCACTAACGTACCTGCCATGACAGGGCTCCCAGCATGATGGTAGACACAAGGCTGAAGAGCACCAGGCGTTTAGAGATTAGGCAGAAGTGCCGCATGCCCCTGGATGCCATCACCCGGTCCAGCTTGCCAGGCTCTGCCCTCTGAACCACACACGCCCTCTGGCAGTCGCTCAGCTTGCTGTGGAAGCCCCAGAGAGTGACCAAGAACACCATGTGGCAGATGATCCAGAAAACACCAGAGACGGAAAAGCTGGGGATGATGATGTACCACTGATCCAGATTGCCCATTTTGAGAGCCGACAGCGCCAGAAAGGCCACTTCGATGGCCAGGAGGGGCAGGAGAGTGAGGCGCCTCCACAGACCTCCTCTCCTCAGAAAGTGTGCCCAGCGCTCAGTCACAGACAGACCACTAAAGTAGATGTCCAGGAGGGGCTCACAGACCAGCCGGCTGAGGAAGCAGGCCAGAGCATAGGGGTTCGTAGACACCCCCAGAGACTTGAAGAAGAAGACTGCGGCGACCACGGAGAAGCAGATCAGGTTGGGAAGAGCCAGGAAAGACTTCATACGCAAGTCCGCGACTAGGGTGGCCACGGCCAGCGCCAGCACAGCTAAGCTCATGGAGTCCCGGGCCACTTGGGTGGTGCTGGCTACAGCAAAGCCAGTGAGCTCCAGGGCCTCGGCAGACTTCAACAGAGCAGGTCGGTGCCTGGTGTAACCACACACCCGCTCCACCAGAGCCCACAGAGTTCTTATCGCCATGCTGGCCAGCAGCATGTAGCAGGTGACCTGCTCCTTCAGGTCTGCCTCTAAGGAAGGCCCGTTGACGAAACACAGCAAGCCCAGCAGGAAGCCCAACCACAGGTGGAAGAGACAGAGGCTGACCCGCTCCATACTGAAGTAGTAGTAGAAGATGCTGGCCATCCCCAAGACAAACAGGCCCAGGATGAAAATGACCAGCAGCACAGGCTGCGCAGTCCTCTCCCAGCGCACATACAGGCCCAGGCATATGGCCACAAGCAAGTTAAGCGTGGACAAGTAGCCCAAGTAATGAATGGACATTGACAGACTGACTCCTTTATTGATCTCCTCAAGTCTGGTCATCGCTGCATAGAGCGAATGGCTCACGCAGTAACGAAAAAGCCTGCACATGTCTGCTCTCAAACTGATGTCAGATCAGATTCCTCAGGTGTTAATGAGGGTCATGGTCACAAACACTGATCCTAGGCCAACTCCCATGTTCCTGAGAAGGACTTCATTAGCAAACCATCAGCACAAGTGGTCAAACTAGCAAAACAACACATAGGACTGTGAAGTGCATGTGGACCACAGCACTACAGGTGGGCTGGAAGAGGGCAGGACCATGGAAATGAAAGAGCAGCCACACACCATGCAGCTGATAAACACACAGCCAAATCAAATGTAAGTCTCTGGGTCACTAAAACACCCCCAAACTGACTCAGGGGAGGGTTAAAGCGTCAGAACTGTGCACTGCAGCTCATCGTTCAGAGTTCAGAGGAACATCTCCAGCCATTCTTTACCCCGTGAGGAGAAATGCAGCGTGAAACGCACGAGCAGCCACCCAGACAGGCTAGTCCACGCTGGCCCGCGCCGGACACCTCCTATCCTCCGCTTCTTACAGCCTGCAAAAGTGTCAAACCCGCAGAAATCAGTCTGCCCCGCTTCAGTAAGTATCCAAACACAACCTCCGAAAGACGTTTAGACCAAAGTAGCCGATTAACACAGTCAGTGTTCCCGCTGAAGCAGCGTTAACTCGGTCCGCTGCCGGTATTAGCCGCTAGCTAGCGTTAGCGTTAGCATTAGCATTAGCTGGAGCTGGATTTTGACAGAAAGTTGACAGGACTCTTCCTCCTGTCCGGGTTTGGGCAGCTTCTGACAGCAGGGTCGTACTTAAGGATGGAAATCATCGTGTATATGAGCGACTGTACAGGAGCGCTGAAAGTACCTCCAGTCACTGAACTACTTTCAAAACTTTCTTCTCCGTTTATCCTGCATCTGTAAATAGCTACGGAAAGCCGGCCGGGACAAGAGGAGCGCTAATCCCTCCCCTCCCCTCCCCTCCCCTCCCGTCTCGTCTCCTCCCCTCCCCTCCCCTCCCCTCCCCTCCCCTAGTGGTGGTGAAGTCGCCTCCCATAGAAAGAAGATGCCCTTAAAGTCACCCTGTGTTTTTATCCTGTATTATAATACAATAATATTCCTATAATTATTATTCTATATTGAAAAAAACATTGTTTATGATGTATTATTGTTAATCATTTTTATTTAATTAATTATTATAAAAGATATCGACATCACATAATCGCAGCACAGAGGCCTTAAACTATCATAGTAAAATAAAAAAAATATTTTAGAGATATAAATCTTTTATAAATTTTAATAATACTTTCTCTCAATTTCATAAATAATCCCCTCAATGAAATACATTTTCCCTCTAAATTAAATACATAATTCAAGGGGAGGGAACATTTTATTACATTTATATAAACTACATATTAAACTGAAGGAATTATTCATTAAAAGGGATATTAGTCTCTATTGCTGATATTTTAGGGGCCTGTAAAAATGTATCATCACTGTCAGTCAAAAACCTTGTCTTTCCAAAATAGCAACTTTACAAGAGAAGGGAAAAACCTTCTTAACTTTGATGGAAGTCAATGTAAACAGATATTAGGTCATTTTGAGGCATTTCTATTGGTCCATTCATTGTAAACATTTAACACAATGTCATCAGTCATTAAGAAATTCAGAAAAGATTTATGCATGATTAAAATTAGAATGCACAAACACACACACACACACACACAAAATATATATATTTTATTTGTATATATTTAAGTGTTGTTAAATGCTTACTCTCCAGATACACGGTTTTACAGACAGCCACTGTCAGCACAGCCAGGTCTATGGAGTCCTGGGCCACTTGAGTGGCGCCTTCCATGGCAAAACCTGTAACGAGTTTAACAAAGCATGTTTATGTATATATTTTTCTTTATAGTTTATGTAGACAATATACATTACTGTGCAAAAACTCTATACATTAACAGAAAATTATTATTATTATTATTATTATTATTTTTCTAAAGTTAGTAAAGAAATTTATTGTTACGTACGTTTTAAAACAGAAATATAGAAATATAGTCTACTCCTACACACAGCTACTCCTTAGTAGTCCAGCTTTTTGGTTTCCTTTCAGTTCCCCTTTTATTTTTTCCCTTTGTTCCTCATTTGGCTCCTTTTCATGCTCAGTTTTCAATGATGCGCTACAGAGTTATGTGTCAAAGTTTGGGCACCCCTGGTAGAGAAGTTCTCCTCAATAGAGAAACACTGCACTTTTATTATTTATTTGAGGAAAACGATTGTATTTTTATGTAGGCAGTCCTTTTTTATTGTTTATTGTTTATTTATTTTTACTGAGAAAATGAATAAAATGTTTCACTTGAACAGGGGTGTCCAAACTTCTGTATTTTGCTGTATATTATTTCCTTCCAGTCCTGTAGTCAGTCTTGACATTTAGGCGTTACACCACATATACAAAAGTATCCAGACCCTTCTTTAAATGAGTGAATTTAGCCTCTTTATAGTGCACCCATTACTGACACAAGCATTTAACTGCACGGCTTGTTTAATCACCCAATGCCATCCAGCAGACAGAGGGGTATATGGCCCCACATCACTGGGCAGTGGAGCAGTGGAACTGACTTTGCTAGAGAGCCTGGATCTCCAGCCATACCCCTCTTGGATAAGTCTGAATGGCATTTTCGATCTATAACTAAATCATCCAGCCATCCAACTCACTGCAATGTTCCAGAATCTAGTGTAAGGCCTCCGCAGAACAGTAGATGCCATTCCTGCAACAAAAAGACAACAAACTCCCTATTATTGCCCTTGATTTCCTGGAGCAGGCGTCTACAAACCTCTGTAGGTATAGTCTATGAGGGTCATGGCTGCACCAACTGATTCTAGGTCAGCTCTATTATTGCTGAGGTGGTATGTGAATTCAAATCCAGACCATAAAGGACTTAATCATTAGCTAATGAGGTCAAACAAACAAGACAACACAACACACAGAACTGAGAGCTGCATGTGGACTACAGCACCTACAGCACTACAGAGGTGGGCAACCACTGAAAGAAACACAGGCAACTAATAAACACGCAGGGCCAGGTCAAATGTAAAAGTTGATGTTTTTATTTATTTTTTAAATGTATTTTTTTTGCATCTAAAGCCAACATTTACATTTAATTATAAAAGGAGCAACATACAACAACTCACACCAACAATCTTGAAGTCAAACACTGAAGAGAAACTATTCATGCACACTGTGGATTAATTAGGGCCACGGGAAGACAAGGCAGAGCAATTCATGAACACGTCAAGTAAAGCACGATAAAAAGCTTCTTGTTGCTGCAAAACGTCCAAAGTTCTCATCTCAACTAAATACACACTAAACACAAGGCCTATAAATACTATTGCTAATGCGATTAAAGTGGCTGACAGTATTTAGTGATGTTAATTCTCACCAGCTGGTTAAAGGCCAGCCTTTTCTTTAAAAAGTTCAGTTTGGTTTCTGATATTAAGAACATTTCAGGATTTGTCCATCCTCAAGCAGCAAGCCACAACCATGTTTCTTCTTACTCTCATTCTTCTCGCAGATGCAAAAATACTACAGTTTGGGCTAAAAGGCACCTAAAGGATTTCTCGAACCGATTCAATACATCAAAACAAGCGAACCCGGGCTTCACGGTGTGCCTTCACCGTTGTCCTACGGACTCCGAAAATCACTCTACACAAACTACAACAAAGCGCTGGTATTTTTGGCACCCTTAAAACTGATTTCGACTTTCAGACTGGAACAATCTATGCATCCGCTCAAACAAAGCTTTCCGAGATTGAACACTCTCCTCTGACGGGTTAATACGAGCTATTGAATTGTCTGTGTACTGAGCGCATCGCCATACGTTCAGAGAAACTGGGTCTGAAATTGGCCTGTGATGACAAACGTACCACTGGAAACTATGGAGGTATTGCTGCTATTTTTGTGAAAACGTAGGGACAATGTCAAACAGCTCTTATTAAACGACAGTAAAGACAGTGTTCTTAAACAAGTGCAACTCCTGCAGTGAAAGAAACTGCCTATATTTCACAGTGAAATACAAAGGGGGTGTAAAGCACTTGGCACAATTACGCAATAAGATATCATAAGAGAAAACCCTCATTGAGGTTAATCATCCCGGAAAACAAAAAAGAAGAAAACACCACCACTTTGAAAGGTTTGGCTTTAAGTATACTCTCCAAACCTGCGTGACAAATATGTTTCAGCAATGAACGTTTTTGACGTATGCATCTAAAAGCTACTAAGAGCTTTAATGAGATGTAAAATCAGTCATACAGTAAATATCAAAATCATAAGTAGCTTAAGACATTGGTATGCGTCTTCGCGAATCACACGTTGCTCTGAAAACTGTCACTGAAAGTAACAGATCATCATCAATATTCGGTAAAGGCTTGGCAAAGAGGACAGAAAGCCAGCCCGCGTATATATCACTAAATGAGTATCCAGTCAAGGACAGGAGCCTGAAGGTTAGAACTGTAATCTCACAAAACCAAGTTCACAGCTAACTCACTGCTTTGATCAGAAGATAACAGAGGTTTTTATACAACATCCATTCAAACACCCCCAAAGAGAGATTGCCCTCACTGCAGAACCAACAGTCTAGAAAGTGGAGCTGGATCTGACCCAGCACTCCCCCCCGATTATGTTGTCCTTGGATTGAACCAGAACGGACTGCTACGTGAGGAAACAGACTCCGCTACAGTCTGTTTAAGTCAGAAGCAAATGTTAGGGCCCTGCAACATATTTCGGCATTATAGCCTTAATATTATTATATTTTTTAATGCAATTTTATTATTAATGTTGTAATAAAACATTGTATGAACACCTTGACACGTTTAGATGTGTATCATTTCCATGTTGATCTGATACTACAAATATTGAGGACATAAAACATAGATTTTCTGTAAATTTGAATAATTGATTGCTGTCCACCCACACCGACTTTATGTAAGCATAAAAATAAGTTCTGACACATTAAACGATGTGATAAAGAGTCAGTGACGTCATTTAAGCTACTCAGCAGCAACTCCACAGCACTTGGGCAAGAGTTCACCTTTCAACATGACCCCATTGGCCCAAAGCATACAGCCAAAACAAACCCTGTAGAAGTTACGTCCTTAAATGGCCCAGTCATAAACCTTATCAGAAACCCGTATGTCTCTCTGCTTAAGTTGCGTGGTTTTACACAAATAAAAACACACAGCGAGAGGATCTGAATGTGGTCCGACTCCACTCACTAGACTTTTAGTTCTGCAGCGAGGACTACTTCTATGTGGAGGGGGGGGTGGGTTTCACCAAAGGTGGCGAAACAGACCTCCCATCTTAGTCTTCACCAAGATTGTTCTTCTGAATTACAACTACCTCGCATGATTTGTACCATGTAAAGTGATTCATTAGAAAACAGTTACAGTCACAGTGTCACATAAGCAAGCCAAAGAACACAGAGCCTATGTGTTGTTACTGAACACATAAAATGCTACAAATACCACTGGCAAAGTCTATACCAAAGATGCTTGTTTAAAATTGTACAAGCTACTGTCAGTGTCCAACAGCAGCAAACCTATCATGAAATGATCAAACAGTGCTAAAACTCTGTAGAGTAACTAGTCAAACTATTCTATTTTAGCCACTGACTGTGTACAAATACAAAAAGTATCTATCTTACTTCAAAAGGCTTAAGACAAATCCCGTCCAGATGACACTGTAAGACAAAGGAGGACTTGAGCACACAAATCCTTTGTCCTGAGCTCACTCAGCGGCTTCGCTTACAAAATCAACCCCTTTCGGTTATAAAACTATCAGCTTCCTTACGTCTTGTGGATATGTTTAAACGTGTAAAACACAGTGTCTTTCATCTAGTAAAAAGAATCAATACCACCCAAGTGTAAACGTCTTTTCCCAATTTAGTCATCTGTCAATTAAAACTGCAATAACTCTCTCCCCATCACACGTCATCGCCAACAATCTGAGAAGGCTTAGCTGATGCGCATTAATGAAGAATGCTAGTAACTGTCGCAATCACTCACAATCCCGCCATCACTCCAAAGCCTGATTGACTAGGGCGGCACTTAGCAACAGGGGAGAGAGGGAGGGACCCTGCCAAGTGCATTCACATGAACCCCCAGATGGCACATGACACAGCTGGGATTTGAACGCTAGGACTTCGCCCCAGTGTCTTTTACCATACTAGATGTGCCATTTGGGGTCATCTGTGTAAACATCATCTTCATACTTTGTGCAAACTGCATTGTTTTTCGTATTTAAAAAACAAAACAAAACAACAACAACAAAAAAAAAGGTGAGCAAGAGAGCCCAGCTGATATAGGGCAGCAAAGCTCAGCAGTGGAGAGTGGGGTTCAGCTGTGCAGTAGAATAGGGTCCTCCAGCTCGTGGAAAGGCGCCAAGCTGCTTTGGCTCTCGCCAGAGTCGGAGTCGTAAGGAGCGTCGGGCAGCTCTGCGAAGCGACGCGCTAGCTGGTCATCCTCAAAATCGGAGCGCGACGGCTCACGGCAGTCTGTGAAGCCCTCCTCGTCCTCCAGCATATTGAAGTCCTGCGGTATGTAGAGCATCTCTGGATAGTTGTGGCTCACCAGGTCACTCGTGGTGGTGGCTGAGACTTTGCGGAAGGCGAGCAGGTGCATGTGCGAGAACTTGACGTACTTGTATCGCTTGAAACCCAGCGACTCCACGGCCACGCGCCAGCTGCGCATCATGAGCGCGTGGCGGCCCTGGTGCGAGGAGTCCGGCGTGATGATGAGGAGGAGACCGTGCAGCGTCAGCAGTTCGTGGGCCTTCTTGCAGCAAAGCCAGCGCTGGTATGGAGAGGGGAAGTAGGATAGGAGCAGTGAGAAGACCACCACGTGAAATAGCTGCGCTGGCAAGGCATCGATGGGCCCGCGCAGCTGCTTCAGGAAAGCTTCGAGTGCATCGGTGGCCAGCTGTAGGGGCTGCTGCAGCTGCAGGTTGAGGAAGTCGCATTTGTACACACTCTGGAAAAAGGAAGGACAAAGGCAATGGAAACAACATGGTTATGATTTATTTATTTCTCACCTGTGAGAAGCGGCATTCGACTACTACATTAGATAAGCGCCATTATTTAGTGTTATACAATAGTGAAGTTCCAGCCATGCATTAAGAACACAGTTTAAGGTGTTGGTCTGCATAAGGAGATGGAGAAGGAACAGCAGGCTGTGCAATTAGTGAATGGAGTTTGTTACTGTGACGTAGCAACAAGCTGCTTGTTAGGGATTTATTTCTTACTTTATTTATTTTCCAAACTGTTGTATAAAAGCATTAAAACGCTCAAGGTTGTGTGCAAGATACAACACTTTCAGCTCATGACTGCTCAGTACTGTAAGACAATACTGGCACCAGCCTCCATACAGCAATCTATACTTGAACCTAGGTGAATAAAAAAATTACCCTATTCTCATTATACCTAATGATTTTTATGCCAATGGTAATAAGATCAACATTAGACTCCCCATTATTACCAGGAAGTAATAACATTATTAACATGTTTTTTGATACATACTGAGTACAGAAATGCAATTATATTGCCTAATGGCATTTTCTCTCTATTCTGTCAATATAATCCTTAATCTAAGATAAATGCTGCAACAAAGATTCAGCAAAATACCCTCAAAGAAGAAAATCCCTCAATTTTCCCCCAAAAACAGAGAAAAAAACAACAACATCTCCTCAGAATCTGCTGAAAATACCCTAAAAGTACCAAGGGTCAGTCTAAAAATCTAGGGAAAGACCGAAGACATGATGCTTAGTCAGCACTCAGATACACATACCTCAACGGCAGGCACTATGTCAATTCCAACTGTAATGAACTCATCAAACTTCAAGAAGGGGTTGAAGCAACTCCCTACATCCAGCAGACGCATCTTCTCAAATCGGAGGTTTGAGTTAAAACTGAGTTTAAGACAAAAGACAAAAAAAACACCAAGTATTTACAGTTACTGAGTACAGAATTACAGCTGGTGCTGTGTTAACTAAGCAGTAGATGTCTTGTAGAAGCAGCGTTTGCTGTCTGAGAACATTTTTCTACATTAGTACAAAACAAATGTAGGAGCTGATTTCAGTTTTTAAAGAAGTTTAGTTCTGTACCGTTCAGATATGTCAGTAGAAAGTCTTAATCCATGTTCAGAACTAAAAATATATACTAGAAACATTAGCACACCTGGGCAAAGAGGAGTCTGCCTGAGTGTTTAAAGGTGCTCCATTTGAAGAAGTAGCGTGCTTCGCAGCCTTCTCATCCTTCTCCAAGACTTTCTTCATCCCCCCATCCAAGAAATACTCCTCGCAAACACTAAGAAAGGGAAAAATGAGTTTCATCCTGTTCATAAGACGTTACTGTGAAGCGTCACCATTTACACCATGGAGCAAGAAGCTAAAATCTGAACAGAACGCGGTCCATCATTGCTCACCTGCGGCACCACTCAATGCGCCCCTCTCCGTCACTTTTCTTGGCCCAGTGATTGTCTGCGAGACTCTTCATGGCGAAGGCATACTCACTCAGAGTCTGTTCGTCCTCACAGTGCTCACGCCATATCTTGTCAAAGTCCCCCACTGCAGCCAAGGGGACAGGGGTTATGCTCAGTTGGACAGAAATGCTTGATAATTTATGGCAGATAATAGGTTACACGTCATGAAAACGGCTCATCAATAAAATATGACCAAACTTTTCAGCAAAAAGAAAAATCACTAAATAATTATGATAGGTTTTAAGAAGAGCTCGGTGGTTGGTGTGGTGCAACGGGTAACATAAGTGCCTGCCAGTGAGCTACCACTGCATGTGATTTGATTCCCAGTCTGGCTGGCTATGCAGTGCTAGGGCACTGAGAGTCCTTGGGCAAGACGCCTAACACTACATAGGCCCACCTCTGTAATACGAGTTACCTTGTAAGTTGCTCTGGATAAAAGTATCAGCTAAATATCATATCATATAATTTATCATATCATATAATTTATTTTTAAAAGTTTAACATAGGCTCAGAAGATTCACACTAATATATGACCAAAATATATTGTTGCAGTCATTGCAAAAAAAACAAAACAATACAAAACAACAACCTCAAAATGGTAACTTTACAGGAGAGGGAAAATAATCTTATTAACCTTCAATGGAACTCAATGTAAAAGGATTTTATTCTTAGTCATTTTGGAGCATTTCTATTGGTCCACTCATCATGAAAATCTGACTCAATGTAAAGAACAACTTCCAGATTCAAATGATGTCAACAAGTGAAAAACAACATAAATTTTAAGTGCAATGAAAGCGATACACAGCCAACATCCATGATAACGTCCCATTCTACTTTAATTTTAGCCTTTTTTTTGCATTTAAGTTACAGTTACTGCAAAATAACTCAATTACTACCGTATTTGCTTTTGGTAAATAGCTCGATCTCAGCAATCAAATACATTGCAACAATTAAAGTAAAATGTTTACCTACTCTTACAAGTCAGCACTAATCCACAGCTGATGTGTGACAGCACTTAACCTTGCATTTGACGACAGACACCCAGCAAAATCACCAAGATCACTAAACACAAGTGTCAGCTTATTACAATCACCAATAATATCTCAATACATATTCTACAAAAATCTCAAACAGCTGCCTAATGTATTAGGTAAACATCCAAAAAAAAAACAGCACTTCATGGGTGCACATCTAGAAGTAAACTTTTCCTCACAAAAACCTGATCAGGACTTGTGAGTGCAAGCAAATGAAACAGCCAGCAGTCTCATGACCAACTGGAAAACACAGGCCCTATCAGATTTGGAAGAAAATTAGACAACAAGAGGGAATGGAACAAACTGCAGGGCCTCCCAAGTATGAATATCACTCCACAATGCCCAGCAGACTAGATCATGCCTTCCTTATTATCCTATCATGGAGTCAACTGAATGAACTACTGTGTGCCGATTTATAGAGCTGAGCTGTGAAGCAATGAGCAGGGAAGTTGAGAAGTGAAGTAGTGGGGTCTTCAGGACTTCAGAACCTAATGCACTGAACTGGGACCATTTTGGAGAGGAGGAGCAAATGTCAAAGATGTGCCTAAAGAAATGTGACAGTGCTAAAGATCCTTAAAATTAATGCCACCAACCCAGTTTACTTACATCTATCGAAATTTACAACCTTCATTTAGACCAGCACCCACTTCCTCTCCCAGCTTCCCTTAATCCCCCAACCTCCTCTGGTCACTTTTTAGTCTTTTTAGCTGCTCCCTGGCCTGGAGTTTCCTCCAGTCAGCCATTCTGCTTTCTCCGATAGGTCTAGCAGTAGCTTTGAGCATTTTAGCTGCTCCCTGGTTTCCATACTCCACCAACTTTCCTGCTTGGAGTTTCCTCCAGTCAGCTATTATCCTTTCTCTGACTGGCCCTGCATTAGCTTTTAGCCTTTCACAAATGGGCTGGGTGTATGTAAATGTTAGGGACATAAACCTAATACGCTAAATAAGAAGCCACTGTTGCATGACAGTTTGGGGAATTTAGATTTGGCCCGCTTTACAACTCTGTTGTGGACTTTCACAGTGTGAAAAGAGACAACAGTGTTTGAGGTTGATGGTTTGTCACATCCATGTACTGAACTCTCATAACTCTCATAAAACCAAACCAAAATGATCCATTCACTTGCTTCCCTTTAATAAATCAATTATTATTTGTTAAGAGGAAAAAGTGGAGGGCACTGTAGGTTTCTGATACCTTTGTATCATACACAGGGGCATACACGCCAAACACAAGACACACTTTCAGGAACTCTTTATTTCTGTAGTGTTGTAATAATTTACACAAATAGTACTGAGGTGTCAGTAGAAGACTGCTGGCACCCACCGCTCTGAGAAAGGAGTTACTGTAAAACCTAAGACAGAACAAGACTTTATTTTTCACCTGATAAGACGGAAACTAGCAGACTGAGGGGAACATAGTGGTCTGTTAATTTGTCAGTGTCAGACTGAACATGGTCTGAATCTGCAGACAGAAGCAGTTCTGAAACAGAAAAAAAGCAAAGCAGGAACCAACTAAGCTTCAGACCTCCAGGTTCAGCCTTTGTCAGGTCTGAATCTGTGGACCAAGATCAGACTGGGTTCAGTCTGCAGATTGACTTTAGCCCGCGCCAGGCCCGAATCTGCAGATTGACTTTAGCCCGCGCCAGGCCCGAATCTGCAGACTGACTTTTGCCCGCGTCAGGCCCGAATCTGCAGACTGAGTGTAGCCCGCGTCAGGCCCGAATCTGCAGATTGACTTTAGCCCGCGTCAGGCCCGAATCTGCAGATTGACTTTAGCCCGCGTCAGGCCCGAATCTGCAGATTGACTTTAGCCCGCGTCAGGCCCGAATCTGCAGATTGACTTTAGCCCACGCCAGGCCCGAATCTGCAGATTGACTTGCACCACGCCAGGCCCGAATCTGCAGATTGAGTGTAGCCCGTGTCAGGCCCGAATCTGCAGATTGAGTGTAGCCCGTGTCAGGCCCGAATCTGCAGACTGAGTGTAGCCCGTGTCAGGCCCGAATCTGCAGACTGAGTGTAGCCTGTGTCAGGCCCGAATCTGCAGACTGAGTGTAGCCCGTGTCAGGCCCGAATCTGCAGACTGAGTGTAGCCCGTGTCAGGCCCGAATCTGCAGATTGAGTGTAGCCCGTGTCAGGCCTGAATCTGCAGATTGAGTGTAGCCCGTGTCAGGCCTGAATCTGCAGATTGAGTGTAGCCCGTGTCAGGCCTGAATCTGCAGATTGAGTGTAGCCCGTGTCAGGCCTGAATCTGCAGATTGAGTGTAGCCCGTGTCAGGCCTGAATCTGCAGATTGAGTGTAGCCCGTGTCAGGCCTGAATCTGCAGACTGAGTGTAGCCTGTGTCAGGCCTGAATCTGCAGATTGAGTGTAGCCTTTGTCAGGCCCGAATCTGCAGATCGAGTTTAGCCTGTGTCAGGCCCGAATCTGCAGACTGAGTGTAGCCTGTGTCAGGCCTGAATCTGCAGACTGAGTGTAGCCTGTGTCAGGCCTGAATCTGCAGATTGAGTGTAGCCTGTGTCAGGCCTGAATCTGCAGATTGAGTGTAGCCTTTGTCAGGCCCGAATCTGCAGATCGAGTTTAGCCTGTATGAGGGGTGAATTTTCAGACCAAAGACAGCCTGTTTCAGATCTAAATTTGCAGACCAAGTTTGGCCTGTGACAGATCTTAAATCCTCAATTTCAGCCTGTGTCAGGTCTGGTTTTGGTCTGAATTCGAAGACCAGGCTCAGCCTGTGTCCGGCCTGAATTTGCACAGTGCAGAACCTGGAAACGTCAGCTGTGATTTATGTGCGCAACAGATGTCAACTGAGCAAGTTCATCATTTTGAAGAACCATGTCGTAGAAACGCAGCTATCCTCTTTACCAGGCTGTAACTGAACTTTTAGTAAAGTGTCCACTGTTATATACGGTTAAGGCTCCACTTGATTATCATGAACTGCAGGTTGTATAAATCGAGATCAAAACGGGACACATTCAAGCAGCTCTGAAACAGAAAACAGCAAAACAGGAACCAACTAAGCTCCAGACCTCCATCAGCAGAAGTAGCTAGATAGCTAAGCTAGCGAGGTAAGCCAGAAATGACAACAGCAGCTAGCTAACTGGCTAACGAGCAGAGAGCTGACGCTATTTTCGGCCTGACAACTCGATGGCAACAAAGAAGACCAACAGACTTTTGCCATAATTGCACTGTTCATGCTTCTGTACCAACTTTTCGCTGTTTTCGAGGCCGTCTTTTCATGGCAACCAACCCAGACATGGGAGCTAGCTAACTGCGCTAGCTAACGGTTAGCAGGCTAGCCGCATACCTTCAATGTATTTTCTCCGAAGTTTGCGGTGGACGCTTTTCACAACACCCGACAGTTTCTCCTGCTCTTTCTGCTTGCATAGCAGATCTTTCGGGACAGACGAGAAGTACACCTCGGAGTCGCTTTCTGTCTGGGCATTGTTCTGTAAATCCATAGCACTGATGTTCTTGTGCTGCACCGGCGCGCCGGGTCCGCAAGCGCTGCGTTTCCACTCCCCACCTGCTTTCCGACAGGTCCCGCCTCCCGCACGCTATGATTGGCTCTCAGTTCGTAACGGGGTTCTGCGGAGTTGTCCTACTTTTTTTTTTTTTTTAATGTTTTTCATGATAATTCTGTTATAAAATCTTAGCTTACTGTTATTATTCGGTTTAAGTGTTTAAAAAGTGTTGAATAAAATTAAACAAAAATATAATTGACTGATTAATTTACTGATGACCTCAAATATATTCGCTTTGCCCTCTCTTACAGTAATTTAGCTAAGCTATCCCAATAGCCTGCCTACTCTTTCCGATTTGCGCTTTTAGCCTCTTTCAGAATATTCAAGCTTACTGCTGTGAAGTGAGACATCTGCACACTATGGTGGCAAATCCAGGTCCAGAAAGTAAAAAGCCACCGGGCAGGCAGCTCGCCGATTGGGCAGCTGAGACGTCCTTCACGTCACCATAGCAACCATCAAACTGTGAAACCCGAGAAACTACAGAAATTTAAAAAAGTCAAATTAAAAAAAGAAAAAAAGTCAAAAATAGAAAATTAAGACCACTTAGATAGAGTATCAAGGTAAAAAAAAATAATAAACATAAATCATTCCCTCAATTTAATAAACCGCTTCCACAATATAATAGAAAGTTCCACAATTTAATAAGAAGTTCAGAGAATTTAAAAATCAATTATTCTAAATAATAAGGGGATGATTTATTAAACTAAGGGAATGTTTTAAATATAAAACATATTTAAATATTATTTACCTTCTTTTAGAGGCTCTGCAAAAATAAATAAATAATGGAACTACTGGAATTACATTTCCAGAATACAGAAATGAAGTTTCTGCATTTATTCTGAAAAGCTAGCTAGTATTCAGGAAAGCTGTTTCAATTCAAGACAAATGTGAGGACATATTTTAGTGGTTCTACACAGGATTTCACCGGATTGCTGGCAAGCTGATGCAAATGCATGCCTTAAAGTTTAACGCACTGTCACCCTTCAGCATTTAAACTGCTCAGCATTACCTGAAAAACCAGCTGCTTAACGGTTTTCTAGGGTTTATTCACATAAAAACTGCATTTAATAAGTTTAATAGATTTACATTTAAGGTGCTCGTGATCAACCTTCAAATGTATATAAATTACAAACAAACTTGCTTTATAAATATGTGGCTTTTATATTGTGGTGTTTCTGAATATATCACATTTATTAATATTAACCCTTCAAAAAGCCTGTCAGCGGGCTGAAAGTGTGTTACAAACTTTTAGTACTTATTTATTATTATTTATTTTTTATTATTATTTTTATTATTATTAGATAGTGTAATAAGCTTTTCCGCATTAAGGGCTTCACAGAAAATCATCATTTCAGCCAGTTTGGTTTGAGCATAATATCCATTGTGTGACTTTTTGTTTATTGTTCCAAAGTAAAGACCTTACAGATACAGCCCAGAAATTGAGCCCACAATTACAGCAATTTGAAGGATGCAACTGATGTATCCTTCAAGACTCTCAGATACCCACAGTTCTTTGAGCATATACAACAGGGGTCAGTTTTTATCATTATAATTCATTTCTGAGAAAAAAAAAAGTTAAAAAAGCAAGTTTCACATTACAGCCCAGGATCTGTTTTTTGGATCACTTTTGGTAGGTACTGACCACTGCATACCAGAAACACCCCTGCCTGATGTTTTAGAGGTGTTCTGACCCAGTCATCCAGTCATCACAGTTCGATTCTTGTCGATATGTCTCAGATGCTTATCCTTGCCCCTTTTTCCTGCTTTTAACAGATCACCTTCACAAACTGACTGATCACTTGCTGCCTAATATGTAGATCCCACCCCTTGCCAGATGCCACTGTAGATGAATGAAATCTTTAAATTTTATATGGTCACTTTGGGTTCTTCTCAAACCAAACCCAAATTTAAGTGTATAATGAAATTGCTAATATTTTGTTCATACTGTTCATACTGTGCTTCTCTAGACTTTCCCACTATGCTTGGTAATCCTTTAAGGTGGTTGCTAGAGACCAACCTTGTAATACCCTTTCTAGGCATTGCCAAAGCAATGGCCTGAATAGGCTAAAGGGCATATATACACTGTGGATGAACTCACCACCAGTTCACCCTGAGACTGAAAATAGCCACTGAAACTCAGCAGGTCTATAACTCCTTACTGTAAAGTATCTTTTCAGTCATCCAGGCCATTGAATGCCTTCAGGTTCTGAGTCAAGGTAACTCAACTT
The DNA here is from genome assembly GCF_030463535.1 of Salminus brasiliensis. Lineage (NCBI taxonomy): Eukaryota > Metazoa > Chordata > Actinopteri > Characiformes > Bryconidae > Salminus > Salminus brasiliensis. The sequence goes on along the minus strand of NC_132896.1, from coordinate 7,123,847 downwards.
GCCCATTATTTTTATTATTATTATTATCACATTATGTAATATCCATATGGTGGTTTACAGTGTCATGACACAATAAAGATGACTCCAGTTGAACTGTTTATGTCCGTTATTGCACAGGTGTTGGATTGATATGATATTATCTGGCAGCCATTGACCCCCAGTGGTTCTTTGCTTTGTGCTGTTACTGAAATAGTAAACTGAATAATAAGAATAAGAAAACTGGTATCTAATTTATTGCTGGTAGATAGAATCAGATTTGTGTCATTGTTATTAATATTACTGTGCCAGCTGTTCCGTACTTGGGTCAATAATAATATAACATACCTTTTGTGTCTGCAGCATAGTTGTTTTAATTTCATACAAACACTACATCACAATACCTTTTTCAAGTTTTACTTTGAAAGAACACAATATCATACATATTCAGGAATGTAAAAAATATTTTTGCTACATTTCATACAGTTTTCTTTAAAAGAAGTTGAAGTTGAATGTCATTGCTAAATGGTTACATCACATATTATATCATATATATTATAATATAGTATATTTATACTTTTAACGCATTTAGCTAATGCTCTTATCTAGAGCGACTTACATGGTTATTCGTATTACAGAGGCGGGGGCAATGTAGTGTTAGGAGTCTGGCCCAAGGACTCTTATTGGTGGAGCGCAGCATAGTCACCCAGACCGGGAATCAAACCCCAGTCTCCCACGTAGTGTGGTAGCTCACTGGCAGGTAGTGGTGTTGTCCATAGCGCCACACCAACCACTTTATTAACCATTTATCAACCAGTACGATGTTTGTTAATTAGCCATTTTTATAAAAATATTAAGCTATTGCGTGTCTGAGAAACCCTTGCCACCATATCATCTTTGCATAACCGCCCCTTTAAGAAAGTAACCATTAACACCTGTGACACACAACCTTCATACTGCTTCATCTTCATGGAACTAAGGACACCTGCTTGAAAATCATCATTAAGAATATTCATTACACTTAATATTTCTCACACTGCCTCCATATTTTGCTGAAGTCAAGCTTAAGATGTCCACCCTGTCATGTTAAAATATCAAGGTAATTAAAATAATTGTGATAAAATGAATTAAAATCTAATATTTATCTTTAAAACAAAACAAAGTCATCTTGAACAATTTAACAACTGTAGGTCAACCATCTCTTCCACAATTTTAGCTACAATTGTCCGCCCTGTCACGCATCTTGCTATCACAGGTTGGACGCATGCATGATCTGGTAGACATATACATGCCTTTCTTTGTTGTTTTGCTGCTGTTGTTGTTCTAGTTGTTGTTTAACTACCTAACTTACTAACTTACTGCTTGTTGGTCACCCTGTCAGATTCTGGTCCACTCTCTCATGGCCATGTCCACCCCGCCATCTTCATATTTTATTAAAATAAATCAGTAATTTCTTCAAGGTAAACAAACCATTACAATTGATTTATCGTTCCTAACAATGCGTCAAGAGTCTGTACAAATATGTTGGGTGTTGCTGTTGGTGTTTGGGGAACTAAGAATAATTTTACAATATAAAACATAATTCTGAATTATTTTGAGGCGCTATGAGAAGTACTGTTGAAAAGGGGACATGCTATCACTCTGAAAATGACTCCTTCTACTTCTACGGTACTTTAGAAACGTCAGTTATAATTACTGTGCTTATCCGTGACAGGGTGGACACAACTCGTGGTTGCACCAGAAAATTCCTGCTGTTGCAAAGTAAAGTGATTAAACTTGACAAGTATGTTTTATGTCTTATAGATGTGATGAATAGTCAAACAAAATGAAAAGTTATGAGGGCCCAAAGACCCATTATTCTAAAAATCGACTTCATGTTTCAGTAAATATAAGTAAAATTGTAAAATGAAGATCTATAACTTTTGATGAAGCATCTGATTTAAAATGACCACAGTACAAAAAATACAGTGCCTGCAGTTCTATTGTGAGTCTGAAATGTCATCATGTTTGGCATTTAGATAGTGTTAATCCTCACAGGAGGATTTCTCTGAACCCCTCTGATGGGGGATGGCAGCTGTGCTGCGCATACTCTTCTCTATAAGTTTCACAGGAAAGGTCACAAATGTGCTGCATGCAATTAGCTGATCACATTGAAGCACATTACAGTTGTATTATAGAATTATGGGGAGTATTATATAATAGTGCTGGGATGTGTGAAGCACTAAAATCTTTTGATCAGTATAAGGTATGTTTTCATTTAAGTTGGATGGTTTAGCTGGTCTACAAACATACACAGCCTGACCACCACAAGCTTCTCAACCAGCTAGTCAGCAAGCTTGTTGACCAGCATAACCAAGCTGGTTGACCAGTTTGAGCAGTATGAGCTGGTCAATCAAATGAAACTCAAATCAAATGAAAACATATATTATCCTGGTCAAGAATTAGGCTTGTCAACCTGCCTAACCAGTGTTAGGCTAATACAAGCATAGGGTATGTTTTTGTCTGGATGACCAGCTTTCTGAGGCTGGAGTTCTTTTATGCAGAGCTCTCGTTCCTCTTATTTCCATATTTCCCTGAACACTGCTGTGTCTAGATGCTTTGACTATGGTATTGTGGTTACTCTGTGTTGTTCCCTAGAGGCCTGTCTTATAATCTAGTTTTTGTTCCCATGTAAATCCACAGATTCGTCTTTAAAAAAGGAAGCAATTATTCAGACATGCCACACAAAACGTAGGCCTACACCAAATAAACAGGTGCACAGAGGTGTATTATCAGCAGAAAAATATGGTCATGGACATAAACATAGTGATCACCAAGATATACAGTATAAATTCAGTTTCCACAACATAATATGTCCACTGACATACCCTCAAACACACTTGTGTGTGTTCCACTTCATTTCACAATTGAAACAATACAATGTCTTCATTTTTACAATACATAGACGTGTTTATGTCCAGCGGTAGACAGCTGTGTCCACAGAACTGTCTGACCACAGTATTAGCAACGGTTCTGTCTAGAGGAGATAAGACCATAGCCACCAGTTTTAAAAATGATGAAGCACAGCTTTGTAAACTTACAGATAGGAACTGTTTTAGCTCCTCTTCAACTATCGGAAGTAGCTGAGAAGTCTAGTCAGTGGTTATGGATAAGAGGGGCTGAGGTTGGGTAGGTTGGGTGATTGAATGTGTGGTGGACCGTGGTGGGTGATATAGGCTGGTTTTTGCACATGTTGATGTAGTGTTATTGAAGTTGTGCATAAAATACACACGGAAGTGGTGGCACTGAGCATGCAGCAAAAGTGCTAGGTGAGGCTAAGTGAGGCTAGCTATGGCCTTAGTCATTAGGGAGGTCAGTGTGGAGTAACATCAATGTAGTGAGGGTGTGCATTGTGTTGGACGGTTGTTGATGTAGTGTGTAAAGCCCACATGGACGTGGTGGCACTGAGCATGCAGCGGTGACTAAGGCTAGGTACAGCCTTAGTCATCAGGAAGGGCCAGTGATGTTTAGGTTGGTTAAGTGATCTTTCTGTGAGGTGAGCTTGGAGGGGAGTTGGTCTCGGACACCAGACCTCTCTGTCATGGGCTTAATGGATCTACTGCTAACGTCTTGGTGCCAGATACCACAGAACACCTTCGGAGGTCTTGTGAAGTCCATGCCTTGATGGGTCAGGGCTGTTTTGGCAGCACGAGGGTGACCTACACAATATTAGGCCGGTGGTGTTAATGTCATGGGTGAGTGGTGTCAATTTAATAATCATAAACTGGGTTATTTTTAATTACCAGTTATTCATCTTCTAGAAATCATCAGTCATCAGTTTTTTTTTTTTTTTACAAATGTAGTTCACTCTTTTATAATAATTCATAAAGAAATCCCATTAAATTCCCAAACAAGGTCTAGTTTGTCTCATACTTATCTGTTGGGTTGTGTGACTTTGAAAGGTTCTGACTCGCCTCGAAAGTAAAGCCAATACAAGGCCAGCAAGTAGAGCCCAAAACACGCAACAAAGTCATAGTAGTATGCCGTAACCAAAAAAACAAGCAACACAAAAGTGCACCCCATCATTTTTGACATGTTATCAGAGGAGAAGAACTCTCTCCACCAGAGCACATTACGCCGAAGTATCTCCTCCTCTTCATCCACCAGAGGCAATGTGGCCTTCTCTAGCTCTGCCATCTCCTCATTTGTCAGATCCTCCAGTGAGGCGTTTGGCTGGTCCTCATCAACAGATTCTGAAATGGAAGGCATACGTGAAGGCGTCATCCGCGTTCTACTCAAGGATGACCTCTTGCTGTAGTTCCCATTGGAAGCAGTATCTTTGAATCCTGGCTGCTGGGTGCTCTTCAGTTTGTGGAGATACAGGTCCATTTCGTCATCAGTCAGAGATTCTGTGGATGCATCGTCAGCCACGTTATTCTCACTCTGCTCTCTAATGTCCTCAGTGTTCTCCTGCAATCTGTTGATCTCCGCAGCTTGTTCTTCCTTTGTTCGACAGGGCACGATGAACTTAGTGACCCTGTCACTAAATGTTGTGTCACTATTTCCTGCCAGAGCACGCTGTGAAGATTCTGTATCCCAAGGGTTTTCTTCTTCTCCACTGATAGAGCACTCTTCCTCAGAGGTTCTGCTTGTGCTTTGCTGCTCCAGCCTCATCTGTAAGTGAACCCCTACATTAGTGGTGTTTTCTGGTGTAGCCACAGAACTCACTCTGCTGACTCTGTCCTGCTCCCCGGCCTCCACTTTAAGAGAGAGGTGGTCTTCTTCATCTTCATCTTCTTCCAAACACTGCTCTGTATCTTTTTGCTTTGTTTCCTTTTCTGCCTCTTCCTCTTCTTCCTCCTCCTCCTCATCATTATCATCTAGGTAGAGTAACTCATCCTCAAAAGTGTCTTCATTCCCTAGTTCGTCTTCTTCATCATCACCTTGTTCTTCAGGTTCTACTTCTTGTTTATGTTCTTTTTCTTCTCGTTTTTGGTCTGCTTCTCCTTGTTTTTCTTCTTCTTGTTCTGGTTTTTGTTCATGTTCTGCTCGTTTATGGTCTTCTTTTCCTTCTTCTTCTTCTTGTTCTAGGTTATTTTCTTGTTGTTGTTGTTTATGTTTATGTTCTTCTTGTTTTTGTGCTTCTATTTTTTGTTCTAGGTTTTGTTCTTCTTCATCCTCACGTTCGTCTTTTTGTTTTTGTTCATGTTCTGCTCGTTTATGGTCTTCTTTTCCTTCTTGTTGTTGTTCTAGGTTATGTTCCTCTTCTTTTTCTTCTAGTTCTTCTGGTTTTTGCTTATGTTCTTCTCGTTTACAGTCTTCTTTTCCTTGTTGTTGTTGTTCTAGGTTATTTTCTTCTTGTTGTTGTTTATGTTTATGTTCTTCTTGTTTTTGTGCTTCTAGTTTTTGTTCTAGGTTTTGTTCTTCTTCGTCCTCACATTCACCTTTTTGTTTTTGTTCATGTTCTGCTCGTCTATGGTGTCCTTTTCCTTCTTCTTGTTGTTGTTCTTGGTTTTGTTCTTCTTCCTCTTGTTTATGTTCATGTTCTTGTTTTTGGTCTTCTAGGTTTTGTTGCTCATTTTCCAGTTCTAGTTCTTGTTCTTGTTCTTCTTTTCCTGCTTGCTTTTGTTGTTCTAGGTTATGCTCTTCTTCTTCTAGTTCTTCTGGTTTTTGTTCATGTTCTTCTTGTTTATGATCTTCTTTTCCTTCTTGTCTGTGTTGTTCCTGTTTTTGTTGTTCTTCTTCTTGTTTATGTTCATGTTCTTCAGGTTTTTGGTCTTCTAGGTTTTGTTCTTCTTTTCCTGCTATTTTTTGTTGTTCTAGGTTATGTTCTTCTTCTTGTTGTTCTTGTTGTTCTTCATGTTCTTCTTGTTTTTGTTCTACTTGGTTTTGTTCTTCTTCCTCTTGTAGGCCTTGTTTAAGTTTATGGTCTTCACATTTGTGTGGTTCCTTTTCCTCTTGTTGTTGTTCTTGTAGGTTTTCTTCTTCTAGTTCTGGTTTTTGTTCATGTTCTGCTTGTTTATGATGTCCTTTCCCTTTTTGTTGTTGTTCTAGGTTATTTTCTTGTTGTTGTTGTTTATGTTTATGTTCTTCTTGTTTTTGTGCTTCTACTTTTTGTTCTAGGTTTTGTTCTTCTTCATCCTCACGTTTGTCTTTTTGTTTTTGTTCATGTTCTGCTCGTCTTTGGTTATCTTTACCTTCTTCTTGTTGTTCTGGGTTTTGTTCTTCTTGTTGCTTATGTTCATGTTCTTGTTTATGATCTTCTAGGTTCTGTTGTTCATCTTGTAGTTCTTGTTCTTGTTCTTTTTGTTTTAGTTTGTCTTGTTTGTGTTGTTCTAGGTTATGTCCTTCTTCTTCTTCTAGTTCTTCTTGTTCTTGGTCTTCTTCTTCTTCTTGTTTTTGTTCTACTTGGTTTTGTTCTTCTTCCTCCTGTAGGCCTTGTTTATGTTCATGGTCTTCACATTTGAGTGTTTCTTTTCTCTCCTGTTTTTGTAGGTTTTCTTCTTCTTCTAGTTGTTTATGTTCATCTTCTTTTCGTTTTTGTTCTTCTTTTCCTTCTTGTTTTTCTTCTTCTTCTGCTAGCTCTACTTCCTCCTTAGACTCATTTTTTTCTAGTAAAACACCATTAGCATAATTGGTGCTACTAAGTACTGAACTTTCTTGACCTTTTTTATTATTTTCATTAATTTGGTTGACAGACAGAAGGCGTAATAAGGTCCCATCCAGAGTTTCCTCTTCTGGGTTTATATTTATTCTTTCCAAACCACCTGTTTCTTCATTTCTGTCACTGATTGATGTAGTCTCACTGCCAGCGTGATGGGAATTACCATCAATAATAAGACACGTTTTTTCCGATCCCTGGATTAGACTTGTTCCCTCTACAATTTGGAACTGGGCAAGTGCAACACCAGCTGTTTTTTGGCTGTCCTCAAATGATGTGAGGGGGATCAGTGAAGTCAGATTGTGGGACAGTTCTGGAGATTTACTTTGGATAAAGTTAGGCGTGACGTTTGATGAAATATGAGTACAGAATGAAGAAGATTCCGCATTGAGACTGAGGCTTTCTTCGAGACACTTGCTGCTAGGCAGTATTTCAGCGAAAGTTGATTCCATGGGCATTTGTGTCCCTTCTGAATGTCGGGGTTGCAGTGTTTTGGCCTCCTTGCTTTGTATCTTAGCGACCTCAGTGCTGAGTCCAGTTTCAAAAGATATGTGGGTGACTGAGTTGTCTGTGGGTGATGGGTTTTCAGAAGCTATAGAGGGTGATGTCTTGGCACTTGTACTGTATAAGTCAGACTGTGTAGGTAAATCCATATGAACTACAGGTACAGTTGTATGCCCTTGCTGTAAGTTTTCTGGTGGACATTCACTCAGGAAACGTGTGTTGTGTAATGTATCTTCTAAAGTGCCTTCCAGTAAACATTCACTTTGTAAAATCACCCTGTCCTGGTGTTGCTGTTCTTCTTGATCAGGTATGCACTCTGCCAAGGAACCCATGGATGGTTTATTAAAACACTCCAGTGGGAAAGGCAAGCTGTTTGCTAAGTGTTGTTTATGTGTAGTTGTCTTCGATTCTGATATATTAGTATCCAGTGGGATGTCAGTTACCGAGATATCGTGAAAGGTGGCCTCCATTTCTGCAAGTTCTCTATTTACATTTGTGTCAGATAGAGGTTCTTCGGTGGCGTCCTTTGTGGTGAATAAATCAGGTGGACGCTGTTCTCTGGACGCCCCATGATAAACATCATTAACCTCTTGGTTTTCAGATTTTGGCCTTGTTATGCATCGTGTCCTGGGATAACTCTGGTACGTGACTGTTCTCAGACATTCGTCTTCCTGTTTTCCAACTGACCTTCCAGCATAAAATTTTGTGTTCATGAAGTCTCTCCTCTCAGCTTCCATTCTTTCGAAGACTTGGTGGTAAAGTGGAGCCACTATTGTCTCAAATGTAAAGTTATGACCAGATGGTTGAACACCTGTCTTATTTTCACAGATATCACCGTGATTTTCTTTGTCTTTACTGCTGGCTGTGTCCTCGCCCACTCTATTGTCCACTGTGCTTCCCATCCTTCCCATAGTACCTTTTTCAAAACATTCCCATGCCTTTTCCACACTCTTGCTAATAGATGTTTCGGAGCTCTGGCCCTTAAGAAGCTGCTGCGTGATTGAAACAGCCTGGCCAGTAAGTGTCTCTTTGTTTTGGATGTCATCCAGTGCTTGTGAGACTGAGCTCACCGCAGATTTATAACAGTTTACAGGGTCCACAGGGGACAGCTCTGCCTGAGATATGGAAGTAGTTAGTTCACAGTGTCTTACTGGAAGGTTTTCCTTGTCCTGTGTTTGAATATGGGTAGCAGGAACGTGTTTGCTGTCAGTATGAGCTACCAACGAACCTGAGGAACAGGTTATTGATTGCTTATTGATTTCTTTAGCAGGTGAAAACGAGACTCTATCCTGCATCTCTGTCCACACGTCTGTTTGTGTTGTTGAAAGGTTTGAGAGTGCCTCCACTTTTTCTGGAACAGGATTTTCCACATTTGCTTTCAGAGCAGCTTCACTGGTGTCTTTCGCAACCTGCTGGTTGTCCTTTTCCTCTCTATCAGCAAAGTATTGCTTTACTTTTGCCAGTCGTGCAGCTTTTCGCCTGCTTCTCCTACTGCGGTTCCTAATGTTCTCCGCCTGTTGATAGAGAAGTGAGATCTTAGTTGGATCAGGTTTGATGAATCTAGTAAGACCAGTCTAAGATCTAGTATGGAATGATATGCATGGCATGTTTTACATTTTTCATATTTGGTCATCTTTCCATGTTTAAATTGTGTGTAAATCATACTTCCCACTGTACCAGCGATCTGTAATTTCATGTGTTTGCAATTAGTGACACATACACAAGTGCCTTTGTTTGGCTGCTCTCAAAGGAGTGCTTCCTCCATGTCTAATTTAGCCATCTGATACAGTATGTCAAGGCAAGCTTGTCAAAGCATCAACAGTCACATGACATTCCCTCAGAAAAAGAGCAGCCGGGATCACAGTGTCACAACATTCCCATGTGTCCTACACAACCCACCCCCCATGTTAGGCCTTGTTGTTTACATTTGCTGCCTATACTTCACCCATACCCTCATTAAAATCTTAGACACAGTGACTTAAGCGAAGCATTATGGCAAACAGTGCAAGATTTATTTAATTTTAAAGCAATGTGTAAACAGGATTTTTAGGTGCTGACAAATGTGACACTCCTCATGTAACAAATAGAACTAGGCAGAGCACACTGTCACACTGGATATTCACTGCCACACAAAATCCTTGGATCTCCATTTTTGCCGTTGTTTACTTTTTGACGTAATATAAATCTGGAAGTTGTTCTTTATATGGTGTCCAGATTTTGTGCTGAATGGACAAAAAGAAATGCTCAGAAATGTCTTCATGATAAATATAAATTTACCTCCGGTAAGAGCCGACCTCCGACCTTAAAGTTAAGAAGGCTTTTGGGGGGCTCTGAGCACAGCACAAGTGCCTCAGTGGTCTAATGCACTACTACTGTGGCCCAGGGTTCGCATGCCCGAATCCTGAGCCATGCTGCTTTGCCAACAGCATCCAGAGTCTGAGAAAGCACAACTGGCCGTGCTCTCTCCAGATTAATAGATGGCATTCTCTCCCCTCACCTCTTGAAGTAATGTTGGCCTGCACAGACGTCGGTTAGCTGGTTTGGCGGAGGCTGGCTTTGCATGTGTCAGAGGAGTTGTGTGTTAAGTCCTAGTGTCGTGAGCATTGCTAGTGTTAGGGGGGCCATGAATGGGTGGGTTAACTGACTGTACAAAATTGGTAGGGAAAAGGGAAAACTTTGACAAACACATTATTACTCCTTTATCCTTGCAATATTTGGAGATTATAAGGTTGTTTGTGTGACAGTGAGAATATATTAGGCTAAATATATTTGAACTGACCTGCAGTTTAATGAGATCCTCTTTCACAGGTTCAGTAAGAGCTGCCATCCCACAATTCAGGATTATTTCTAGGAGAAGATCAAATATTGTCATGTATCTAAACCAGACACGGACTCATTGACCAACTGTTTGAAAATACTACCTGGAATGTCCTCTGTGCTTGAGGTAGAACTGGTCTCAGAGGAACAGTCAAAGCTGAAAAAGGGTAAGGTAAATAAATAGGACTTTTGAGAAGTTCATTTAATCACAGATAAGTCTTTTTTATTAACATCCCATAATAATTTTGGCTTTAAATGATTGGCATATAGAAAGTGAGACCATAAACCAGGTACCATATAAAATATACTGTATATTAAAAGTAATCATGTAGAAAATATTCCTTATACAAATGCTTGTACAGTGTACAGAGTACACTGGAGTCTCCTCACTAGATGATGGCAAGATACACATTAACAAAATGTAGATGTTTTTAAGTATTATAAGAGGACATACTCAAGACCAATGTCACAGTGTAAATATTATTGGTAATCTCATTGTGACCTGACATCTTACCTGGTTGATTTCAGGCAGCTTTTCTTTGTGTGCTTCTTCTCATTCTGGCTTTGGTCTTTAGCCTTTTCATGGCAAAACAAAACATAGTTTTGGCCACTGTTGTTTGCCCAAAAACTCCCGAATGGTGTTTCATATCGAAGGCAGAAATCCACCCTGGCTCCTTGTTCCCCAAACGGAGGTACCAAAGTCAGCCTGAAGGAAAAGCAGTCCATATCGCCATCACTCGACCCAGGAATATACTCTGCCAGCAAATCAAAATGACTGCTCCAGCAGTCCAAAGAGGTGCGGATGTAGACCAGCTTATCAAAACACAGGTTGAGAACGCGAATGGTGCCTTTCAGCGTGGTGGTGCCAGGAAGAAGCTCCAGACTCTCCAGCTCCAGCTTATTCTCGTGGACCTTCTGAATCAGCTCTTCTGCTGTAGGTGGTAGAGTGAAGAGCAGGGACAGGAAGTACTCTTTCACTTCACTGCCCCTCAGATCACCCTCCAACGGATCCGAGGTGCCACACATGGCCCAGGAATCAAACTGCTTGACTGAGACCAGACTCAGGCCGAAGGCATCTGCGAAAGATACCCTCCGACTGCTAGACGGTGGAGGCTGGCATTCGTCATCGGAGCATGAAAAATCTGAGCTCCGGCGCCTCGGGATGGGGGAGGATTTGGGTTTGATGCCCCCCAGGCCTAGGGGCTCATCGTCATCATCCCAGGGGCAAGGCCCCGGCAGGCCCAGAAGATTGGAGCCATCCCGGCCGGAGCTCCACACTTCTCCCACCACAGGCTCCATCAGGCAGAGTGAGAGAGAACCCAAGGCTGGGTGGCCAACAGCTGACACACAACACTGTGTGACTTAGCAGACCGAATCGAGTTACATTTGACATTGTAGCAAGAAGCCAGCACTATAAATAGAGCCCCAAACGACTTCAGCAATGCAGCTGAGGCTCAGGGGGAATGCTGTAAGTATAGCTTCCAAACACGTCATGCATAATGTTAACAGTGACACAGTCCCTAAAATGAACTTTTGCCATTTAGTGAAATAAGGTGAACACTGCTTAAGTGAGGCCATTTCCCTCTTGAAGAACCAATCCCTTTACACCATCTGGACATCATCTCTTCTTTCACAGGTCTTCTTTTCTACCTCATCATTACCTGGCTGTTGTGTTTTCCTCAACTCTATCAGTTCTTCTTTTCCTCCATTTCCATCGTCCCACACTTTTTAAAATAAAGGCACTTCAGCTGGTTCTGCCATAGAATATGGAATGTCATAGAAGAACCTCTTTTGGTTCCATAGAGAACCAAGGACCATGTTCTTAAAAGAGATGTGTGAGTGTGAAGAATCTTCAGTTTGGTAAAGAACCTTTACATCAAGGGGAGGTTCTCTAGAGCTTTAAAAGGCCCTTCAACCTCACACATCTCTTACAGTTACAAACAAGGTTCTTTATGAAGCCAAAAGGACCAAAGAACCTTTGATGTTTGAAGCACATTTATTTTCAAGAGTGCAATAAAGTTTCTTTACATTACAACAGTAAATTAAAATGAATAACAATATTTTAGTTATTGTCGGCAAACTCTTCAAATCTTTGAATGGAACAAGTTAACTAACTAACTCAAATTTAAAAGGACCTATTATTTGAGTGTATTAGTAACAGAAGAAGAAATACTTGAAATGAAAAATAATCAAATAATTTAAAAAATGATTAGAAATTATTTTCTGGTCCAGCGGACTAAGATGTTGCCACTATGACCCGAGGATCGCTGGTTAGAATCTTGGGTCATGCCGTCTGCCATCAGCAGCCGGAGCCTGAGAGAGCACAATTGGCTTTGCTCTCTCCGGGTGGGACGATGACGCTCTCTCTCTCTCTCTCCCCACATCACATCAGTGTGATGCTGGCAGACACGGGCGTCTGCATCGCGTTGCACCAGTGGAAGTTTGAAAAGAAAAGGTGGCTGTGTCGGGAGCATTACATGTGATAGAGGGAGCGTGCTAATGGAGTGGGTTGGGTAATTGATTATCTAAAATTGAGAAGGAAAATACAATAATAATAATGAATATTTTCAACCTCTAATTTCAATGTACTCAGCATAGATTGTCCTGATCCTGGTTTATAGGTAGTCCACCACACCCCAACAAATTACATCTCAAACACTGAACAATAGCAGTGTAACAGTACCCAAAGGATGAGCTTAACTGAGGCTAAGTGTCCCACTTTACCCTTTGTCCCACTTATACATGTAAAAATCTGTAGTTTTTTCCACGTGCATGTGCTTTGGTAAGGCCTCAACAAAAGAATCACAGCCCTTATCAGAATCCAGAGTTTCAGTGAGGCGGGATTGAAATATTTAAACAGGAATGTTTTCTGGAAGGGAAAGGTTAGGTCAGTGCATGAGAAACTGATAAGACCTTCTGAGCAAACAGTCTCTTTGTCAGCAATCTTATCAGTGTCAGCATTTCATAACTTAAAAACTATGTCAGTCACACTGTTTAAACTCTATGTACTGTGCTTGAGTTGCACATTGTGCACAAATCAGCTCTACACAATGTGAGCTCAGGTATTAGACAGATAAAAAGCTATAAAAGACAAGAGGAGGGAGTGGTCTGAACAGTACTGGATCCAGCATGGCTCACAGCATGTACTGTCTGACAGGATGAAAGCTCCAGGATCCTGAGAGCTTTATGCTACATAGTGCAGAAGATGGTGTCTGTGTCTGCGAAGAACGAACCAAAAACAAGATGTGACACAGTGGAGAAATGGATCAACTGATGAATTCAACTGAGGAAAGCTCTGAGCAGCAGGATGGTAAGAATATTGAAGGGACAGGAAAGGAGACCAGTTTAAAGATGGATGATGTGAAGAAGGTGCTCAAAAAGGGCAGAACCTTTAATGGACTACCCTATGGTGAAGAACCTCATTCAGTTCCTCTAGGAGAACTTTCAACCCAAAACACAGAACCCAAAACAGCAACAATGTGTTTGAGGTAAACTAGTCAAATGTGCCCTCCAAGCCTTCCTCGTCCTTCATTGCTCTGATTGCCAAAGGCTTTCAGAAAGCTCAGTTTATCCGCCATCCACAGCTACACAGAAGAGCACTTTCCGTACTTCAAGACCAGACACCGAGGCTGAAGAAACAGTGTCCACCACAACCTGTCCCTCAACGACTGATTCATGAAGCTGGGTTGCTGTGAGGATGGGAAAGGTCACTACTGGGGAATCCATCCGGCCGACTTGGCCGACTTTCTCAGAGGAGATTTCACACAGCATAGTAAGGTCAACAGAAGACTGAGAGATTTTCAAAATATGGCTGACACCTGTAGTTGCATGGCACGATGCTCCCACCTACAGTACTGGAGTAGTGGTGCAGTTGCTGGAGGGTGGATTGAGGTGGGCTATCCTTGGGAGATTGCACATCCATGGCACAATACACTGCTTGCTAAATGGACGTATTACCCTTACCCATTGGGTTTTGATGGACTCCAGAGCTTTAGAACTCCTGAAATCTCACTGAACAGAGTATGGCTTTATATAAATGGCTTGTATACTCTTTCCAACTGCAAGTTTTAAGTGACAACAGCAAAGAACAAAGAAGTATGAGGCGTGTCAACCCAGCCAAAAATAATCTACCTTACATAGGACATATTTGCAAACTTTTCTGGCAATGACAATGGGCACATTTTAAAGTTAGCAGCATATGAACGGCATTTTATAGGAGTCTGTTTACAACTGATGAACACTCAACAAATGCACTTAGCAGCTGATTATTTCTTAATGAAAAAGTACATTAGTTAAAAGTGTTGCACAGGCTGTGTATTTAATGTGTTATTTTGCATGGTTACAAATAGCTAGATTTGAACAGCTGAAGCAGTTCCCATTCAGAAAAATAAATAAATGAATGGCAAGATGTTTTAGCCTAAAATCATTACAGTGATGCCCCTTTTTACTAGTATAAACTGAGTTACAGGCTAAAACAGCTTGCTATAGGTTTGTTTAGTTTGGTAACAGCATGTGTGCAGACCTGCAACATTAGTTATTGGTAGTATGGCTGGTAGACTCAGGATTGTGCTCAACCACATACACACAAAAGAAAATACAGACGAAGACCAGTGCAGTGTAGATCCAGGTTCAGGTGGATATATCGCTTCCATTTAAGATCATCAGTGGTATGTGTTCAGCTTAATACCTGCACAAATCATAAGCATCACATTAGAGAAGAAAACAAAAACAGTTTATGTGTTTAAAATAGAATATTGAGAATATAGGAGTCAACATATAAAAGTGGATAAGAATCATTTTAGCTCTAAATACAGCCAGCTATTTATTACAGCCAGGTATGCCAGCTTCAGCTTGCTTGTCAAAATGCCACAATGCACATCTAATAAGATGCCAAAGCATTTTTTTTATTTGTATGTTTTACATGTAGATGCCACTGTCCACCAGATTTAGGGAACGGATAATCAGAGGTGGAAAATGTAGGTCTAGAAAGTAAAAACTTCCAATTACTTGGACGCTTCTGCTTGCTGGTTTGAGCTAATTAGTAGAAGTCAGGCCTTGGGAACAAGTTAAACTGTCATCCTTTATGCATTATAAAGACACTAAGGGGATATCTGCGGCTGGATTGCTACACTAACTACTCCAGGGTGAATAGATTTAACTGCCTGTTTTATGTTAACAGACAACTCATTTGAGTTGACCATGATTTTTTATTATGGGTTTATTACATTTAATTATCTCAAGGTCATTTTCTCTGGATAATTATCTGTGATATGACAATCCTAAAAAAATATCTGGAGATAATTATCTTTCAAAACATTATCCTGGCAAAATATCTTGAAATAATTATCCTGAGATAATTATTCTGAGAGAATTATCGTGAAATAATGATTTGTTAATTAAATTGATAATTAAATTATTGGAATAAAAAGTATATTGAGATCATTTTCCTGAGATAATTATTTCAAAATAATTCATTTGAGAAAATACATTTCCTAGGCAGGATATCATATTTTTCCAGCTTTCCTTTTCAAGGGGTCTGTATTTTGGTGCCCCTAGATGTCAGAAGTGATGTGTGTAATGGTGATCACCTGTAATAGCTTGGCTTGAATGGCCCATTCTTGTTCACGCCCATGTACTTAGCCTGCTCGTCTGTGAGCTCAGTTAGATGTGCGTCGAAGCTCTGCAGGTGCAGCATTGCCACATACTCATCTGAAAGCACAAAACACATCAATGGGATCTTGTCATCCCTGTAAGAAATACAAGGCTGAATAATGACTCTCTGCTGTGAGCCTTACCCATTTTCTTGGGAAACATATAAATGTCTTGTTTGTAGCGGCCCTCTGGGGCATTAAACAGCTCAATCAATGCCAAAGCCTAGAGAGACAGCAGAGCTCATGAATACACTCAGTGTTTACAGTCATAATAATAGCTCTGTACATTACATAAGGAACACATCTCTTCCAATGAACAACCTACACACACACCTGGGTTGTGGCTGTGATGCACAACACATAAACAGGCACAGTCGAGCAGCTTAAATTCAGGAGGCGGCCCTTCAGAATCAGACACAACAGTCATTATACACACAGCAACAGTGTTCTCAGTGCTGACTGGATGTGTTTAGTAGAGCAATAATCTTTTCGCTTTTTTAATAATATCATATAAAGCAACATGAAGAATAAATTTCATTCCATGGACAGCGCACAGGTTAGAACTGCCTGTTATTTAACATTTACAATGTTGTGTTCATTTATTGATACTGTTGTTTCACCTCTGCGAGCAGTACTACTATCTTGCCATCTGGCCAGACGATGTGATCCACATGTGGTCTTATACGCCGCCACATCAGATCTGGTGTCATAAGACTGGCCTGAGAACAGAGGGTTCATTGAGTGCTGCATAGTTCTGCAGTATGCGTAATCACATTTATCAGGATTAGGAAAGGCTATACAACGACTTTACAAATGAATGCCCTGAATGTTGACCATTCTCAATTCAAAGAGTGTCCAGCCCATCTCTGGGCTTTGATCTTACCACATCAATCTCTGTATTGGAGTGTCCCATGTTGCACACAATGCAGTCGCTCTTCATGCTGTCCAGGAGTTCCCGTGTGACTACGTTTTTATTTCCTAGAAGCAAAAACACAAATGTATAAAAAATGCCCAGTGTTTGGCTTGGACTGATTTGACCTCTGTGACCACTTTGCTTTTTCACACTCGGGACTCCATTATGGTTTAAAGCAACACTGTGTAACATTTTACCTTAACATAACAGCTTCAAAATCATTGTGATGCTCACTACATGCGCACTGGCTTGTAACAAGGAGAATTGCTATTCCAGGCTCAGCACGATGTTAACTGCACTATGTATGTAAATGTATGTGAAGTGAGCAGGACATCTGAGTCATATTCATGTAAAATCCTGTCAAATTACTCTACCAACTCAGTCCGCATGCCCAGTGTCGCTCAGAAGTCCAGAACGGATGCGAGTCTTCAACTCAGTTGAAGAATGGGTGTGTTCCTACAAACAGAGCTATGGCTTGTGTAACACATCTAGTTGTAAATATCAAGAAATAAAAGTTGAAATTCTATTCATGTTTCAATCTCAAGCCCACATGTCCTCAGAGGCCCTTCTGTTCCTGCACTATCAGAGGTGCTTTTACATGATATATACAGTATCTGATAACAAATGTCATATTTGACATACCTGTGCAGGTGATGACAATGTCTACCATTTTTATGACTTCATTCAGTTTGGCCAGTTGAAAACCCTCCATGCTAAAATGCAAGCAGAGGAAATATTAGTGTGTGTAGTGATACCACACACTGTAGAGTAAAGCAGCATATTGATTTAATATCTACAAAGTCTGACAGGATAAATAACAATTACCAGGCCTGTAGAGCACAGATGGGGTCAATCTCTGTCACATACACAATTGCTCCCAACCCTTTCAGTGCAGCACAGCAGCCTTTTCCCACCTAGACACAGCACAAATACATGCATGAGTCAGTCCAAAGAAAAGTTTAATAATATACTTTATTCAGAGATAGATCATAATTATGGGTCCTTCACCTCTCCATAACCACAAACAACCACCTGCTTCCCACTCAGAGAAACATCAGTGGTCCTCTTCAGCCTGAAAAATGTACAAAAAGAAGAAACTATTAAAGCTAAACTGAGGCGCATCAGGTATACACACACATGTAAATTATTATCATAAATATATACAGGTGTTAGTCATAAAATTAGAATATCATGAAAAAGTTGATTTATTTCAGTAATTCCATTCAAAAGGTGAAACTTGTATATTATATTCATTCATTCAACAGCCAGCCTCTTTAACAATGACCTTTTGTGTCTTGCCCTCCTTGTGCAAGGTGTCAATGTTTTTTTTGGACAACTGTCAAGTCAGCAGTCTTCCCCATGATTGTGTAGCCAACAGAGAGACTAGACTGAGAGACCATTTAAAGGCCTCTGCAGGTGTTTTGAGTTAATTAGCTGATTAGAGTGTGGCACCAGATGTCTTCAATATTGAACCTTTTCACAATATTCAAATTTTCTGAGATACTGAATTTGAGGTTGTCATTAGTTGTCAGTTATGACCATCAAAATTAAAAGGAATAAACACTTGAAATATATCAGTCTGTGGGTAATGAATGAATATAACACAAAGGTTTCATGTTTTGAATAGAATTACTGAAATAAATCAACTTTTTATATATTGTTATATTTTTTATATATATACATACAAAGTATCAGTATATATAGGTAACAGTATATATGATACAAAGTCTGTATCATATATATATATATATATATATATATATATATATATATAATAAATGTGATCACATTATTAATTACAGCAGCGTTTAACACATACATACATTAATAAATAGCAGCTAACTGTTGTAAAACATGTTGTACTACAGGAGTTTGCTATTGCCAGACACAAATCAGCTGAAGGCTGAATTTAAGAGCTGCTCAGGTGTTCCTCAAGACTGGAGATTAGAGACTGGACATTGACTCTTACCCATCCAGTACAGACTCCTTGCAGCAGTAAAAGTTGTCAAACTTCTGCTTTATCACAGATTCGTTGACATTTATGGCTGGGCTACAGAGCCTCCCAGTTTTATACAGCTGGTATAACCTGAAAAATTAAAGACGTGAAACAAACAGTACAAGTTCAGAGCACTGAAATGTATGTATATAAACTCTCACTTATAGTACAAGAATACAAAAACAGCACAGGATTATTGATACCTGTGAACTCCAGACACACTCTCTTCAACTATGCCCTTGATATTCTCAAAGAGTCGGGGGTATTTCTTATAGATCCAGTGTGTCATATCTCCTCCGTCATCAAGAATCTGCCAATGAAGCAAAAACAGACGGTTACTGCAGTCTACATCTGAGCGTATATGATTATAAGATTACATATATCTACATGTTAACACATATTCCTTAATATAACTACAAACATAGCATATCTAGACAAAAGTATTGGGACACCTGCTCATTTGTTGTTTCTTTTGAAATCAAGGGTATTAAAAAAGAGGTTATCCTGCTTTTGTCCTACTAGATTTTGGAGCACTGCTGTGAGGATTTAAATGTAAAGAGTGTTAGTGAGATCAGGATGTTGGGTGATCATCACACCACCTCATCCCCAACTCCCTAACTCATCCCAAAAGTATTGGATGCTTGGCAAGTTGCTTATAGGTTCATGTTTATCTGCTCCAGAGTGTCCTATTCTATCTATTTGCACATAAGTAGTTGAATGCTTTCATTAGAAGGGGTGTCTGCAAACATTTGGACATGTACAGTGTATTTAATTGCAGTTTATCAATAAGAACTAAACAAAGGAGTCAATTAGGGTCAAAGGAGTCCATTAGCTCTTAATGTTAAACACCTACAGTGTTCATTGGTGTGGAGGTGGAGCTCTGTAAATGCAAATTTTACTGTGCTTTTATTTACTGATTTATCTGATTTTAAATTCTGACACTTTCACCAATCCCATCATCCTAGTACTGTAAACTAGGTTGGAAAGTATTGAAAAGATTTATACTTTACCAGGTTTGGCTCCCAGCCGTCCACATTAACACAGTTATCTATACACCAGAAGTAATCATCCTTAGACTCTCCTTTCCATGCAAACACTGGGACACCTGCCGAACAAACACAGGAAAAAAGCAAGTCTTTATGGGGTGCTCTGTTGGTTTGTGCATCACAGTTCACACATAGAAATGCAGGTTCCTAAATGATTCTTGGCCTGAAGATGTGGTTTTAAGAAGAATCTTAATTGGTAGACACTTTTATGGTATGTGTAGGCTATTGAAGCAATAAGCAATGAGATGCCATGCGTTACTGCGATTTTATCACGAGGAAGGATGTTTTAAAGTGTCTAAATTTTGATTTCGAGTGGCTTATTGCTTTTATAAACTGGCAGTAAACATAAAACATGATAGTACACAACAACATAATACAATAAACTATATTCTTCAGCCACACAATATAGTCTGCTCCACAAAAGAAAATATGTTTGTGTATATTGAAGATTTATTAAGAAGCATAGTTTTTCCCCCTTTCTAAAAGGACTCTTACTTTAAAGGAGAGGTCACAGGAAGTATCGGGTTGGCCTAGGGCTGTGGTTTTAGCCTTTATCTCAAGAAGCTGACTGAGTAGCATTAACTTAACCAAGCAATCTATAGCCCTGTATTTCTCTGTGTCTCTCCTGATATCACTGAATTAAACAGCGATAAAAATGAGGGACAGTTTTCAGTGATTACTATTCCTCCAGCAGTCAGTGTAAAGTCTTTTAGCTAAGCAGGCCTACAAGAAACGTTAGACACTATTTACCTTAAAGGTTTCCATTTGTATATGCTGCAGATAACTGACTGGGTTTAACACAGTGTCGCATTAATGGAATTCAGATGTCGGGAGGTGGTCATTGGAGTGCGTATGTCATGTACTTTACCATGGGTTCGAACGCAGCTCAGCCAATCATCTCTTGAGTGTCATACTTAAACAACACAATCAGAACTTCATTATACTAGACAGTTAATACCTACCCTATCCATACTACTGAATTACACCTCAACTGAGGGGGCCGTAAAAGTGTTCCTCATTCAACTTCATTTGAACGCCGTTCTCAGTTAACCTACTCTACCTCGACTGAACCTATCCTGCATTATTTTGAAAACTGGCAGGGCTGCTTTTTTTTCTGAAGTTCAATAACATCTCTCCAACCTGTAATATTATCCTGCAGAAACTGGAGAAAGCATTGATGTTGTTTGAACAGGCGTGACTCTTCACTGCAATAGAAAAAGCACACATCCTCAGTTTCACTGAGTCACTGCTCCTGTTTGAACTGCTCCTCAAAACTTCATCAAGTCCAAGATGAGACCTTCAGCAATGGCGATGCACGCAGTGGTCTTGGCACTTTGGGGTTGGATCTTGAACCTGACCAGCACCACGTCGCCAAACTGGCGCACTCTCCGTAACATCACTGGACAGCAAGCTGATCTGGTGCTTCAGCAGGGGATATGGGACACTTGCTGGAACATCATGAAAAATGGGCAGAAGGATATGCTCTGTAGCCACCAGGACCAGAACTACTTCAACAGCCAGATCATTATGATTGCGCAGTGGATGATGGTGGGGTCTCTGGGTGCCACAATAGTCGGCCTTGTTGTGGTTCTTGGAGCCCACAGCTTGGTGGAAAGACTGAGATGGTTGACCGCTGGTTTTGGAGGATTCGTAGTCTCATGTTCAGGGGTATTGGCCATGATCCCCTCTGTATGGTATGCTTACCTACTTATTGACATTCCTTCCCCAGCTGCTGAGATTCGTTTGGGACATTGCATAGTCCTGGGATGCATCGGGGGCTTTATGGAAGTCCTGAGTGGATGTTTTGTAATTGTTGAGTTTTGCAAAAGCAATTGTGACCAAGGACACAGTGAGAGCCGTGAGGATATCACTTCAGAGTCCATATGTAACCCACATCCCTTCAGGAGGACGTCTAGAGAGGGCGGAATTCCATATGTGAGACATTCACAGATGGATGTTGATGATATTTTGTGAAAAGATGGGTGATTTTGTTCATTTATATTTTAGTGTGTTTATTAATACATGGGTGAAATAAATTCATAGCTAAACTTGAGAATGTGATGTCTATCATTTTGTTTGGCTGCAAAGAAACAAACCCTTAGCAGCATTACCTTAAAATAACATTCCTAAACATTTATCACTTATTACATAAAATGCACTCTGTCCAAAGGTCCTTCATTCTCTGCCTCAGTGTAGTGAGGGATCAGTTGATTTTGTGTGGATTAGTGCCACGTTTCATTTAAACTGGGATGACGATTTCTGAGATTCAAGTAAAAAACTTCAACTGACGCGCCTCTACAAGTCGGATTTCCTACTCAAAAAGTCGGGAGAGCATCACCAACCCTTTAAGGGTTTAAAATCCAAGATGGCCTCACTGTATATCAACAATAGTAAAAGCAGCAGTATTATACAGTTTATTATCTATTTGTGTCTCACTAAATCAGACAGTGCTGTCCAACTTCTATCTGTGGATGTGTTTCCATGGTGTTTGGATGCGTAAAATACAATATCATGTTAGCAATTAGTATTACTAACAATGCTAATCTGGGATAAAGCTAACAGTGCTAACTTGGGACATGAAAAGTGGGTCATATTTTGGTTAGATTCACTCTAAAACACCAGCAAAGGATTATCCAAGTCTTAATGCCATTTACATTTATTGCATTTAGCTGACGCTCTTATCCAGAGCGACTTACAAGGTTACTCGTATTACAGCGGAGGGCCAATGTAGTGTTAAGAGTCTTGCCCAAGTACTCTTATTGGTGTAGTGCAGCATAGTCACCCAGCCCGGGAATCGAACCCCAGCCTCCCACGTGGTGTGGTAGCTCAGTGGCAGGTAGTGGTGTTATCTGTTGCGCAACACCAACCACTTAATCTGTTATGTAAATTAGATGACTAGATTTCTTGAAACATTACACTAAACAAAGTTGGCTTTCATTGTTGGGTATGAAGAATGGTGCATATGCATATGGTAAATGTGGTGCATAGTCCTATAATGCAACATGATATGACATCAATTCCTAAACCCCTTGGTGGGGTTTACCTTGGTGGTTGCATATGTTTATCTCTGTATACAGTGAGATTCCATATTTACCTCCTTCTGCAAGAGCTGCAGCCACTTCATTCTGGATGGAGTAGATGTTACAGGCGGCCCATCTACATTGAGCACCCAGGAAAGTCAGAGTTTCTATCAGCACCTAGGGAATGACTATACTTTAGCATAAGCACACACTAGTGTCTACTACGGTTGACATTCTTCATCTTGGGAGTTCTTCATGCAAACACAAATATAGTCAGCCTTCTCCAGAACTCTCCAGCTCTCCAAGAACAAGAAGAAGTGCACTTTTGTCTACTCAGATAGATAGTTCCACAGTCTACATCCTTACTTAGTAATAATTACATGTAGAAAAGTGCAGACACACTCACAGCCGTGTGTGCAGTGATGTGGGTGCAGCCCACTATCCTAGCACCAGTAAGTGGCTTCTCTCCCTGAGCCGCTTTTCTCAGAATCATCAGGGCTGGCATCTCTTCGCCAAAGAAAAGCACAGAAATTACGCAGGCATTACACATCAGCCTCTAACAGAAGAAACGTACATTATAAGCAAAACAAGTGACAGCAGGCCGTACCTTGCTCTGCCATTTCTATCTCTCTGCGGCCAAAAGCAGCCTGACGAATGTTCTTAATGCGGAAGTCGTCACTCCCTTTGGAGTTCTTCTGCTCCTTGTTTCGAGGAAAAGTCTCATCTTCTGAGCTTTCTTGGGGGCAAAATTGGCAAAGGTTTTGTCAAAGTTTAGAATGTTTGAGACCCTCAGCATGCATCATTACAGTTAGTGCCAACTAATATAAAAAGTGAAGTGCATAAGTACATGGTTAAATGTTCTCAAATATCAAAAATATGTCTGCTTAAGTCAAGCCTTTATGGTGCTATAAAGACCCCTAATTAATTAACTCTATAAAGCACTATAAAGGGCTTCAATATCAAGCAAAAGAACATTTTCATCTATCTTTGCTTACATAGACCTGGGTATTATAGTTGTTATAGGTACACTATATGGTCAAAAGTATGTTGACACTACCTCATTTGTGGTTTCTTTCATGGTAATCAATTCTGCTGTTGGAGTTACTGCCTCTACTATCCACTTCTACTAGATTTTGGGAGCATTGCTTTGAGGATTCAGTGACAAAAGCGGTAGTGAGGTCAGGATGCTGGTTGATCACCACGCCCCCTCATTCCCAACTCCCCACCTCATTCCAAAACCATCATTCCCGAGAACACAGTTCTTCCACTGCTCCACAGCTCAATGCTAAAAGTGGCATTAGGCATGGTGCAAATCGGTTCATGTTTATCTGCTCCAGGGAGTCCTATTCTATTGGCAGTACAGCTCTACAATGACAAGCTGTGTGTGTGTGTGTGTGTGTGTGTGTGTGTCACATCTGTGTCAGCAATGGTCGCAACTTAAAGTAGCTTGATGCATTCATGAGAAGGGGTGTCCACAAACATTTGGACATATAGTGTATATTCCAGGTATATTCTTTGTCATTTATATGACCTGTGTGACTGCAGACTTAAAAACACTGATTACAAACTTAGACAAATGACTGTAATAAAGTAACTGGTAGGGTTAGATACCTGAGCTGAGATTGTCAGCAGAAGACTGGGACAGTGAGCGGTGGCCTGTTTTAGTGAGCCTCTCATTAAACTCCTGTGGTGGCTGTGGGACTTGGATTTGCTGCCAGACAAAAGACATTAATGATCACCTTGAGGAACATGCGGGAACACAGTGTTGTGAAATCTGAGATATCCGCTCAGCCAGTGACACACAAGTAACTCAAGTCATCCTGGTTTGGTGTAGGAGTAACAACAGAGAACTGCACAGTAGCAGCACAACCCCAGACCACTCAGTAAACATTTATTCCATCCTCTGTAATAAAGATACATTAAGGTGGGTCAGTATATATATATATACACACACACACACACACACACACACATACACACACACAAAGAAGTGCACCTGCTTTGCCTAAGAACATTTGGTTGAGGATGAAACTATCCCCTCAGACAGTGCTATTAACTGGCTTCAGTAATTCCAGTCAAAGCCAAGCCATATTCAAAGAGCTTGTCGAAGCCTATCACTGTTTTTAAAGCACTCACAGACTAAATAAATGCATCTAAATGCACCGGTGGATACAGGGTCATTTAAAATGTACAATTATATAAAAGACAGACAATCCTTCAGAAAGTAGTTGTACCTTCATATGCAGAGATATAACAGCATCCTTGGCCTCCCTGTTCTTTGTGAGGGTGACCAAACTGTAGATTTTCTTCATGATTTTCAGTTCAATTAAAGAAAAAGGCCAGTTAAAGTTCCCCAGCAGTGCTTGAGGAGAATGTTCTACTGCCTGAATGGATGGAAAGTCTGATGGCAAGGTTGAGGGAGAGCCAGTTTAATCCAGCACAGTGGGACGTAGGCCCCTTACAAAGGTCACACTCTGTAATGTGTAAGGTGGGACAATGTTTAAACACCAGGTGGCACAGGATGCAAGCTTTGTCAAGGTTGTTTAATAATTCTGGTAAAGTTTTCAAATGTTTTCAAATGCAGTGTGTCCAATCAAGGGTCATTTTTTTACTTTACGTTCAGTCAAACCCAGATATCAGCTCTCAAAGCCTTTTACGTCAAGAAAGTGTTTCAATGTTCCAATGCTGTAAAGAATAGATATCTCTAAATATTTGTACTGGATTAGTTTTACATTGGGAGGTGGGCTGATGTAGTTATATCCAGAGTTTCTCAATGATTTTGCCCCCTCCAAATGCGCCATATCATCAACAACTCCCCAGCCCATCCCAAAAGTATTGGTTGATTACAGTTCCACTGCCCCACAGCTCATTGCCGGGGGGCTTATTCCCCTCTAGCCCACCCAGTAGGTTCATGTTATGTTTATCTGCTCCTGAGAATCCTATTCTATTGGCCACGTTTCTCTACAGGGACTAGACAAGCTGTGTGTGCACTAGCACATCTGTGTCAGCAATATATGCAACTATTGCATAATTGCATTCATTAGAAGGGGTGTCCACAAACATTTGGACATATAGTGTATGTTACCTCCCATGAAAGTAACAGCTTCTCTAAGCTAGCAGCTACATTCAATAGTCACATGACCAGATACATAAAGGTTGAGGCATGCTGCATGTGAACACAGCCACAGCCACAGCCACAGCCACTATTGTCAGAACATCAGTGACTTCCTAGAGAACCTTTTAACCCGAGGAGCTCAATAGGAGTCCTAATCAGTCTATTTATTAACAGCACTTGTGTGCTGGAGATGAGGCTCAGGTGAAGGGCGGAGCTTAGCCCTTGCACATTGGAGCACATGACCTGTGCATGAGCTTCTTACTGAGGCCAGCAGAGGGAGACATTACAACCAGCTGCCGTCTGGGTTTGTGCTTAAAAATACATACTCTATTAAAACATCCCTAATTCAAATATTAATATGGTAAACAACTGTGCTTGGAGGAATGGAGTGTAATTCCTTGCTTTAGGAGGCGATTAAGTTACTAGTGTATTCATAGAGTTTAGACAGAGGTCTCAGAGACTGACATAGAGG
The DNA here is from genome assembly GCF_030463535.1 of Salminus brasiliensis. Lineage (NCBI taxonomy): Eukaryota > Metazoa > Chordata > Actinopteri > Characiformes > Bryconidae > Salminus > Salminus brasiliensis. The sequence goes on along the minus strand of NC_132896.1, from coordinate 7,097,697 downwards.
TCATAAGCTCCAGTGTGAAATTTTTGGACACCAAACAAGTCTTGGTTGAGCTAAAAAGGGGTAAAGGTTGTGCAGACTGGATTTTTCAGAAAACTATTCCTTTAATGACTCCACTCCTCCTCCACTAACTATACAATGTTGGGGCTATCTAGAACTGAAACTGGAACAGGCATTCACCAAATCCACCTTTTCGGGTCAGTCTTTATCCTCCATATATTTGTTCCTCGGTGGGCAGGAAGACATTTACAAGCAGCTGCTATTTCTTATTTTTTCACAGTAACAGAACTGTGAGATCTACACATCTAATATTTCAAGCCTTGTTCATATTTGACAGAGTGGAACCATGATAACTAAAAAGACTTTGAGAAACTCACTCTCTCTGTCCTGGGGGCCTCTCTGACCACTCCATCTCTCGCTGCAGATGCTTCTTCAGCACAGTGAAGGTATGCAGACCTCCGGGCCTCTGCAGCCGCCAGCATCCTCAGCAGCTGAGAGCTGGCTGCAGACAAAGAAGCTGAAGCACCAGTAGCAGGCTTGTCATTGCCCGAGGACGGTGCACTGACATTCTCACTTTCGGCTCTGTTACTGGTCATAGTCGGTGGGGCTGGTAGTCTGAGCTTTGAGGTGTTCTTGAGGCTGCTGTCCGCTTCGGTGTCAGTCATGGCTGTATAGCTCTGGGCTGCTGCTGAACAAATACTTGACAGTGCTTGTCTCCTCAGACACTGTCTCCTCTTCACACTGGGCTGGTCTTGGAGGTACATAAACATTACCTTCATGACAAATGATAGTAAAAACACAGGCGAGGGTAAAGGAGGGTAAACATGAGGGTAAATTGGAGACTAGTTCAAACAAGCAGGGCAAATACTCTACCCTTATCAGAGTGGAGTAGGATATCAGCAGTAACGTCAGAAATTGTGTTGCACTGCATTGTTGAACTTTTATCAGGTAAACCACCTTCAGTGGTTCCTTAGTACAGGCAAGTTATATAGAACCAAGCTGAATGTTTTAATGGTTGCTTGACAGGTTAAATGCTGCATTATATTGACCTATGAGGAAAACCTTGTAGATGATTCTTTAAAGAACCCTTTAAATGGTTCTATATATTAAAATGGGGTTCTAGTGTTGATTATAGTCAAAACATATTTCTTTTAATAAACTTTCATATAAGCATATAAAGAAAGCCACTTGTAGATGTTTTAATAGGTTCTATGTGGCACTAAAAGGGTTTTACATTTGTTTGAGGCCAAAGAACTCTTTTCAGTACTATATAGAGCCCTTTTTGCATCAAATATGGTAGTAGCAATGATGGTCAATCAATAAAACATGGGCCACAAGTGGGACAAAATAAACATAAATATCAAATCACTATAAAATCAATACTAAATATAAACTTTATTTAAATTCTAAAGGTCTGTGTTGTGTTCATTAAATTTATTCTGCTTTATAGACAGACTGTGTGTACAGTACGTGACCTAATTTCAAGTAAACCAAGTAGTAACACAGAAAAACAGTCTTAGGTGTACAGTTCTAAGAAACCCCATGTTATAGCTATTGAACCTTTTGTGAAGGTTCTTTAAAGGTGAAGTTATTTAAAGCACCATCCTTTAGAAGCATCTTCTAGGGCATCACTCCACAGAACCTTTTTTGGCAGCCTTATTTGTCCTGAACATTTGTGTACCGTGCTCTGTGTGGGCTGCACTGTTTGATATCAATAAGGGGTTCATAACAGGAGCTCTTAATCAATGAAAGGCTTCACACTGATGTGGTGTGCTGTATGACTGGAGTTTCTGTGGTGTTCATACACACATCTTATGTGCATGGTAGATCTTTCACATTACTCGAAAGTGTCATTAGAGGTCATTAGGACATATTTAGCAAAGAATAATGATGAGGTCATGCAATACTGGATGCGAACACTCACTTCGGTGCTTGTAGTTGGTATAAACAGACCTTCTGAAAAAAGAGTGGAAAAACCAGTAGACAATAAACACAACCAGTAACATCTCAGTCAGTGGTCTGAGGAGAGTTCTGCTTACAGAAAACTCACTAGTGTTGTTGACTATACAAAGAGTGGCAGAATGCAGTAGCATCACCTGAGATTAAGAACAGGGGTCTTACTCTTTTGCTATATTGCTGTTGACGTTCATTATGCTGCTTGTTGTCTACAGAAGTTAAGGTTTGCGCACATTTGGTAACTGCAGTCTCTTACCCTGACCAGTCCTGGAGTGACCTCTATTTCCCCCAGACCCAAAAGCCCCTGGTGAGCACGTCTAGGGCTACAGTGGCAGGGAAAAACATCCTCCAAGCCAACTGAGTAAGAAACTTTGAGAGGAACCGAGATTCACAGGGGGAGCCAGTCCTCCTCTGGCTGGTGGGGTGCTCTAACTGACCTAATCATGCTGCCACTGAGGTCACAGGTCACTGAGTTTACACAACATGAAAACTACACCTGGGAGCTGATCTAGGATCTGCTCCTGTCAGTTTAGGTTATTTACAAGGTTATTGTAAATAAGAGGGGAGTCTTATAAGAGGCCCATTACCTCTCTCACACATACCAACAAACCTCTCACTATTAAACCCAGTGGTGGATCAGAAGCGGTGGGTGTTTTTTAGGAGGCAAGGCATCCCATTCCAAGGACATGACAAGCAGGACTTTGGCCAGAATCAAGGCAACTTCACTGAATGTACAAAACTCCTAAAACTATGTGACCCATTCTTGCAAAAATATACCCCCTCCCATACCCCTCACAATGAAATGAAGGTCTCCAAGATTTACTGTGTGATGAAGATACAGATGTTGTGTACATTTTGTCCCACATGAGGGCTTTGTGAGAGTGTTTTCTTGGGCTACAGAAGCTTCAGGGCTTTGCAGATTCCTTAGAAGAAATGTTACAGTTTCACCACTTGGGTGATCTGATGTGTGTAGCACAAGCCTGTGATGGACAATGTGTATACATTTAGCAGTTCTCTTTTGAACCACAGCAAGTTTGAAGAAATACAATACTAAATTATGTTGCTATTTTGGAATTTAAAAAATGTGGGGTGCATTATATTCAAGGTATAAATATTTAACCCAGTAGTATCTTATTGGGATATTAGGAGTAGTGGTAGTATTGAATAATTGTTCCATTCCTTTAACATACAGATGACACAAATACATTATATATTTTATGTAATATGAACTTTTCATGTGTCTGTATTAGAATTTGTAATTTTTTCTGTATAACAAATTACAAGCAGACAGAATAGAGTGCTTTCAGGGCTTTTTATTAAATAAACACTGAAAGGAAGCAGCATACAGTCCGACTTATAAATATTTAGAGATTAAATAAAACAATGAAGCTCCAAGTTTGGACATTCTACCTTAATATAAGAGTATTTCCATCCAAAACTAGTGACCACTAGTTTCGGAGATGCACTCATTTTCATACATCGACTTTCTCATTCTTAGGGGCTCAACTGTACCGTGGTTAGGTGTGTGCGCCTCCCTCCTCATTTTCACTGACAAGTGAGCAGATTAAATGTCTAGAATGAACATTTACCTTTCACTGTAAAGTACAGAGAGCTGCCACTGCCAGTGAAGCAAGCCATTATTAAGCTGAGGAAAAAAAACCCAGCAGAGAAACAGCAGAAACGTTTATTAGGAGAGGCCAAGCCAGCTATTTAGTGTTTTCTTTAAAAAAGCACGACCTAGTGAACTCAGAACACTGACAGGCCCTGAAGACCACAGAAACCAGCTGTGGTAGAAAGCAGAATTTCTTCCCTGATGAAGAAAAACCCCCTTCACAACAGGCGGCCGAATCAAGAACACCCTCCAGGAGGTGGGGTATTTGTGTCAGAGTCATGAAGCTAGAGAAGGCTTCTCCAGAGGAATTTCACAAGGGCTTACCACACGATTTAATCCACTGATAAGTCTAAAAACAGTTAAACTAGTTTACAGCTCATTGATAGACTATGGGTTCTAGACTTCAGACAGTCACATGACCATTTCTACAATTGTGTCATTCTGTCCAATTACTTTTGAGCCCCTAAACATGTATGGATTTGGATTTAGCTCCTATTCTGTTCACTGGATTCAGATTTCCATACCTTTAGTTTAGTTCAATTAGATTCAAATTGATTCATATTGAGCTTTTCACGAATTCAAAAATCAGCTTCACAGGGATCCAGGTCTCCAGGTCCGAGCCTCTTTTGAGCAAGCTAGTGGCGACAGTGGCAAAGGGGAACCCATCCTCCTCTGGTCGACACTGGATCATAACAATAAGCAAAACAGCAAAAATTGAGGGGGGGGGGGGTAAGTACAGTGGGACAGGATCCAATGATTCTTGTTGAAAGCTGGTAGAAGGAGCAACTCAATCCCCAGCTAGTCTTTGTACTTTGTACTTGTACTTGGCCCAATCATCATCATCCTCTGTCTCAGACTGGTCTGGGTAGCTCAACACCTGCACATTGTCCAGCAGTTCCTGTTTCTTTCTCTGAATAAGCAGATAGATGCGATGCCTCTCAATGCCAGTACTGTAACGGTCGTCTGCACAAGGCTTGTAAACTTCATTGTAGGTCTGTTGCTTCTGCTGTTCTGCTGACTGATTCTTTTCAAGAGAACCGAGATAACAAGCGCACCTCGTGCGAGTTGTGAGCTCCGGTGGTTTAATTCCTGCAGGTGGCGCTGGCCTAAATGCTGACCTCTTTTGGCCTATTGGTCTGAGAGGTTTGTCAGGAGTCTTCTGCATTGGAGTTGTAGAGACCTTGGCTGAATCATGGACCTTCTTTCCTGGTTCCTTGGCCTGCTGCTTTACTGCGGGCTTGGCCTGCCGCTCCAGCTGAAGCTTTGGCCACATGTTAGGAAAATAGCTCCCCACTTTGCTGGCTGTCTGAGGCACATTCTGTATTTTCCTAGCTGCTGGAGCAGCTATCTTAGGTAGGGATGTAGGTGTGACTGGGGTGTGTAGTGAGCTCTCTGGTTTCCTGGAAACAGGAGCTGCATCCTGGGACAAGCTGAACTTCTTAACCAGTGTGGGGATGGACTTTGGTGGCTGGGGCTCAAGCTTAGAGTGACTACGATAAGAAGAGATGATGAGACTATCGATCAGTTTCATGTTTTTCGTTTTATTATCTTTGGGCCACATTTGGAATGGGCTTACGTTTTTCTTGACCGATGTCCCACCTACCTTAGGGGACAGTGTGGTAGACCAATAAGCTTCTTCTCTTTTCAGGCCTCGATCAGTGAATGTACCTCCAATAGATGCCAATCTAGTGTGTGCAGGAGTTACTGAACAAATGGGCTTCTCGTGCCCAGCTCTGCGTTGTGCCCGGTTCTCTGTACAGGTTTTCTGTGTCTGGACCATCGGAAAGCATGGAACCTGCGATCCCTTTGCTCTGTCTGTATCATTCATGCTGGCACAGAAGAGGGTCAATAACTTCAGTACGTTTCAGCGAGGCATGACTTTGATCTCTCTGTGACTCACGCTTTTATAGAGTGGGAGCATTGTGACGTCATCCGCCTAAATATTGAGGCTCATACATATACAGTTCATTTGCGGTACACGTGACCTGCTGCCAGCAGGGGCGCTATTGGCCGTTAAGAATATTTACTGAGGGTCTCCGGCGGTCCAGGAGGAGTAGGAGTGCTCATCAGCGGCTGCCAGCCGTTTGTGATCCGGCCACTCCTCCGCTTCGCCCTGAGGGGGCTTGAGGTATCCGTTGTTTTGGGGGCTCTGGCTACTGCTGCAGGTAATTTAGCTGTTGATTAAGACAGATTGGATGATTGTGTTTTCTGAGGTAAACTGATTAAGTTGCCAAACAGTGCCAACACCAATAAATATTCAATGCAGAGAAGAGTAGAAAACAGAGGCACTGTAGGTGATCCTTTCTTGTAAATTCTCAGGACTCTGGAAAGTCTGCATTTGAAGTAGATTGGAGTTTAAACATTTTGGGTAGTAAATGAAAAATATCAAACTGTCTCTTTCTGCTGGTAGATGTATGAATTTTGACATTCACAGTGTGGCCAGAGCTACCTGTAGTTCCTTTCCAGACTTTTCTGCACCTACAGTGTGTGTTTGGAAGGAGTCAGAGAGCTCTTCGGATCTCATCATGGTAATCCCACTTTTTCCTTTTTTCCTTTCCTTTTTTATTAATTACAGATGATTGATAAAGACTTTTCCTCAATTTTATGTGTTACGTTATATAACCTCTATATATCTGTATTGTTTAAATAAAGATAAAATATCTATATGTTAAGAAATACAGATGTATTTAATCAAAATAAAACTACTATATCACTGTTAATATGCAGCACCTTTTATTATTCAAATAAAAACTAATACCAGATCCACCACACTGCTCTGCCATCCCATAAAACCTGTGTATCAAGCGGTGTAGCCATCAGTGGGATGACTGCATGTGTTCCAGAAGTAGGCCAAGATGGACTGCATTCTTCAGGGCTGGGAGCTGATTCAGGCCTGATTATGAACCTGCTTTTCACTGAAACTGGTTCATGGTATCTGTTTTCAGCTCGACAGTCTATGTTCAACACTTTCTTTATTTAAAATAAAGTTATGATCTTGATTTTTCTTTAGGATTTGTAGCCCATTGTCACTGTCATGCGAGAAAACATGTATCTCTAAAACAGCAGCTTCACAGGAGAAGAAAAAAACATCTTACATTTTAAAGCTCATATATATATATATATATATATAATTCTATTATTGTTATAATAATAATAATAATTATTATTATTATTATTATTATTGTTGTTGTTATTATTCTAAGTCATTTTTGTGTTTTTTGGGATTTTCTATTGGTCCATTTATCTTGAAACTGCTGCACAATGTAAAAAAAAAAAACCTGCCAGATTTAGATTATGCCACAAAGTGAAAAACAGCAAAATTGGAGATACAAGGTTTTAGTCTGACAATGACAATATGAACATTTTTATGCATAAATTGAAAACTATGATAAGATGAAAAACATAAAAAGTGAGCTACAACAGCATTAACTGTCCTGGTCTTTGATCTTTCATCTATAAAAACAATACACTGTTATAGAAAAAATAAAGAGTTGATATTTGAACTTTTCTGCAATATTTTTTGGAGTAATGTCAAATCGTCTGTAAAGTCACCCCAAGTCCAGTAGAGGGCACCATAACACATGGGGGAGTAGCTGGTAGTGGTGCAGCTGTAGTCTCCCATAAACTCATCCAAGACACAGTTAATAGTCACTGTCCTCAAACACCCTCCTGCTGGAAAAGATCGGGAGGCTCAGGAGAGTAAACCCAGAGTACAAACACAGTGTAGCCCATTTTCAGATGATTTCCTAATGCTACAGGTTGAGATGTTGATAATCCATAAGCGTCTCATCCAACAGGAATTCTTCTTCTGCCACAGCTGCCAGCTGTCTCACTGACCCTGTAGATCTGGTCTAAGACTCAGTATCCTAGCAGTCACAGCAGAGGGATGGTTGTCTCTTCTCTTCAGCGAAGGGCCAGTGATGTGACCAGGGATATGAAGAAGAGAGCCACTGATAGGGATATCTCACATGCTCCTCCACAGTCTTTTGCATTTTCCTGTGATTGAGAATTATTTTTAAAGAATTAAAGCACCTTTCATTCACTTACAGATGACAAGTGCATTTTCTATAATACACATGCACATTATTACCGTGTAAAAAGACTGAATGCAGGTAAGCTACAATCATTAAAGAAGGCTTACGTGAGGATGGTATGCATGACAGGATTCTGGGCGTCTGCGGATCTTCTGTGACTTCATCCTGTTGCATTTCACCGTGGCATTATGTTCAAAGAGGTTAAGGCCAACTCTGTCATGAGCAACATGAATACTCACACAATCTCAAACTGAAGCAAATGTGAAATCCTGTGCAATCTAAGACCACCTCTATGGAAACAAACTTCTACAGAACAAAAAAAAATAATAAAAGTAATAATGTCTAATGAGGAGATATTCCTGAACCAGATCTAGTGGTACCTCATCAGTGTGAGCTAAGCAAGTGAGCTAATCATCCTCTGGCTGAAAACACTTTTTGACTAATCTGGGCAAAATACTTCATGTTAGCAGCACCTAATTCAGGCTGTAACCTGGCCTGTAGACACAAAAGGACGTTGTGCAGGATATATTTGACCTCTCTGGGGGTGAGGGTGATGGAAGCATACTGGCGAGAGCAGTCGCAGTCCGCCTGCACCACAACCATCACCAGGTTACTGTTTACAACCTGCTGGAGCACAAACATCCTGGAACAAAAGAAAAGCAACACTTTAACACACAGGTATATTACAATAACTCAGAGCTCTGCTGGAAATACATTTATGAAGTACAGATATATATTATGGGATTATGCAGGTAATTCACATTATATTATGGGAGAATTTAATGTAGCGCACTGATGAATGACAGTGTTCGTGTTTCCAACCCAGTGTTTCCAGGAAGTGCCATAGAAGCACATTTTTTTTATTTCAGAATTTACCATGTGTGTAATAGAGATGTGTGAGTGTGTAGAATTTTAAGGTCTAGAGAACCATAACATGGACTATTGGTTCTTGGATTTGGATGAAGAATGGAGCATTGCTGTGAGGATTTGCTTGCATTCACCCAACCTCATCCTCAAAAGTATTTAGATGCCAAAAGCACATTCTGCTTGAACCTAATTCAGGTCATTAAAGGTCCATGTTAATTTTTAATTTAATTAGGTTGTGCCCCCATCTCCCCATCTAGTTGTTCGGAGAGTTTGGAAACCCCACATGCACTCACTTTTGACAGCGACCACATTTGATGATGCTGTTGGTTTCCCTAATGGTGGTGTCGTAAATGAATCCAGGGTATTCAGTGTTACAGGGCACCATGGAGTCCACCTTTTTTTGTCTGTGCGCTGTAAGACAGAAGTGAGCACCCAGTCAGTTTTGGTAATCAAGCAATTATAATGATGATGTACGCACACTATGCACATCGACAAAGCAAATACATGCCAAAAAAGGTCAAAATGCTGGAAAACATAAACAATAATCAGCTGATAATTCTGCATCACACCAAAGTCAAATGTTTCAGTCCCACTGGATCCTCTTCACTGTTGAAATGATGTGTAATACTACCACATCCCAATGGAAAGATCATGCTACAAATTACCCTATATGTCGAAATGCACTTCTGAACTCTTCTGAAAGCTTCACATCTAGGTAGCTCTGACAGGGGCTGATGAAACATGTTTAGTCCTGGGTAACAAACACCTTTCCTGCTCATCCCAAAGGTATTGGAATGGGGTTGGTGTGGTGCAACAGATAACATCACTACCTGCCAGTGAGCTACCACATGTGGGAGACCAGGGTTTGATTCCTGGTCTGGGTGACTATGCTGTGCTACACCAATAAGAGTCCCACCTCTGTAATATGAGTAACCTTGTAAGTTGCTCTGAATAAGAGCACCAGCTAAATGCTATAAATGTAAAGGTACAGGATGAAGCTTCATCACACCAGGAAACACAAATCCATTGGTCCATTGATGGGGACTCTTTACACCCCTTAATATAAGACTTAGCATTGGGTATGGTGACCTTACGTATGCATCACTGCTACAGAGCGTCTCAATATATTGTCAATGTGAGATCTTTTTAAAGCTGTTGAACATCGGTGTCAGCAATGACTGCACCTGCACTTGTGTCTGCATACATTGGGACATATACTGTACATATTACGAGCAATAAGACTGTGTTCTCCTTATTTCTTTAAACAGTGCTGTTATGTTCTACATAACTGATGATGGTGGGTTGTAGTGTCCTCATATGTGCAACTCGCATGTTTGCATTTAGGCCAAGAGAAGCAGGATCCTTTAAATGGTGACTAAATTGTAAGGTATTAAACAGGGCATTAAACAGACACATTTAATCAATGTCATAGTTCAAATCAAGGATTCGAGTCTAGATTGTAACAGATGGAACAGATGAAACAGGCCTTAGCTAAAGATAGAGACAACAAATTCAAGCTGTAAACAAGAAAATAGCATATGTGGACATTACCATGCACACACACCCTTTAGTTAATGATCCAAGACCTAACCTTAAAATACTTACTGGCATGGTATGTGGACTTGGCTGTGAGACAGCGAGAGAGGACATGGAATGGTGGTGGACAGCAGCGGAAAGGGACGTGGTAAGGCAGTGATGGTGGGTACATGCAGAAATGACATGAAATGAGAAAGGAAACGTGACAAAAACAGCACAATGGTTTCATGGTGGCAGTTTGACAGAATGGTGATGTTTACATGGTCTGGGAGGGTTTCTAAAGTCAAAGACACTCCAAATGTGTCCAGGTGTGTTTTATTTATACACATGTGACAACAATGATGGCATCATCACATCACCATTAAATAGGATTTAATGATGCTATGATGCTACCATGCCTTTAATGCTATGACCTACCATCAGCCAAATAGTCATTATGCCACAATCCGCAGATGTTGAACTCCAACAAAAACCTAAAAGCAGCAAAGACAAAAAAAATAATTGGGCAAATAAAGTGCTTCTCAACAGCTGCAGCCTCAAACAGTAAAAACGTGCAAAAATGAGGACCTGAAGTAAGGACTTACAGCATGAGGTTCGAGAAGAGCCACTTGACCGCTGCCATCAGGCCATAGAAAGGCTGCAGAATGAATAGAGAAGACATGAAGACGTTAATCTCATGAAAATGTCATGTCTATGTATGCCATCAGTGGCCCATTCTGCTCCCAGAGATCTTCCCTTTCTTAGTTCCAATTCCAGTCTAACTGAGCTGTCCCAGTAATATTTCCCAGCATGTGAACATTACAGATACAACTAAAGAGAATCGACTGTTTTGTCCTCTCCATCTCATCTCCAAGAGCATGAGTAGGCTCCCCCGACCAGTGTGGATCTGTATTGAGGATCACATACGCTGAGCAGTGGCCGGGCTCCGCTGGAGTGATGATGGCTGTTCTTGCACATAGCTTGATAGTCGTATAGGGCCACTCTGCAGAGAGGAACATCATTTGTGTGAGGGTCATTTTAGTATTATTTTGCAAACGATATTTGGATAATTATATAATAATAGCTCTTTCTATGTCATTCTAAAGGACTCTTATTGTAAATAGGAAGCTACTTAAAGCTAAACCCATTGCTGACATACGTTGTCTGATCCCTGTAGTATCGCCTAGTACTCTCTTTGGAGCAGATAAACATGAACCCATTGAGCTGTGGAGCAGTGGAGGTGTTCTCTAGAATGATGGTTGGTGCTCTATCCAATACTTTGGATTTGGAAATTAGTTGGAGTTCGAGGTGGGGTGGTGATCGTCCAACATCCTGACCTCACTAATGCTCTTGTCACTAAATGCAATCAAATTCTCACAGCAATGCTCCAAAATCTAGTAGAAAGCATTTTCATATACAGTAGAGACAGTTACTCAAACAAAAGCAGGATAAACTCTTTTTAATACCTTTGATTTCAGAAGAAAAAAATGAATGAGTAGGTGTCCCAATACTATAAACGATGCAGACAGAGATGTGAAAATTGACTGTTGGTGCGGTGTAAGATAGCAATGAGCATCGTGATGCGCCTTGTGCAGGGTGTAAAATAGGGCTCTTTGTTTCTGCGTTGGGCTAGTTTTTGTATGTTTTTGTATGTCTCATTTCACTTCTGAAGGGGTCAGCCAATCAGAACAGTCACACATTTTTATACTGTCACAGCCTGTTTGAGAATGACTGGAATTAAGAATAGCTGGAAAATCATCTTGTAAAAATAGTGTTTAGGTGGGCTACATAACACAGCACAAATTATAAGAGGGGAAATAAATAAAATGTAAGGAAATTGTGTAATCATCTGAAAATGCTGAATCATCTGAATTAGTTGTGCACTAATACAAAAAAAAACACAACTTACCTTTTATACAAGCCTGATTTGAGTAGCTGGGCCATCACAGAGCCATCAATTTCCCCAAAGAACTTTCCAATCTGTCAGCACAAATGAGTACAAATCATAATGACATACTGCAATTTGACTCTGTGTGAAATGTATGTGTGTATGCATAATTGATAGTTAATCTGCAACCACCTCTTTACCCTGATTATATAACAGTCATGATGCTAAATTATTATCTACTCATTTTGGGCTCAGCTATAGCAGCTATACAGCTTCAGCTATCTCAGACTTTAAAAGAGTCACAGACATTTAGCAAATCTGGCCCAGGTGTGTATACAGACATGGGGCAGCTGGGCTTGAGGCCAGCAAAAAGCACAACCCTGAAATAGACTGACATGAAGCTAGAACCTGCGGGAGCACTTCTGTTTACAGCTCCCCCTGTGTTAACTTTACCGTGCATACGATATGTTCATGCTTAACCTACTTCAGTATGACATGCCTGCCCCTCCCCTCCCTCTCCAACAAAAACACACAAACACAAAACACAAACATACACACACACACACACACACACACACACACACACTAATGCGCTCTGCTACAGATGTGCTAACAGATGTCTAAGACCCACAGTGCTGCCCCAACCACACAACATCAATTTGGGATTAAACTCCATAAGTGTGCAGTAATCCCGCAGATACCGTAGATACGTTACGTGCCCTGCCGCTCTATACATCATGGTGTTGCAGCATGGCATCATACAATTAGGATTTTTCAAATATCCCAAGATTAAATTTGCATTGATGTGCAGATGTGCATGTGCGGTCATGTCAGCATGAAGGTCAATGCAATGTTTACACAACCAAATTAACACAGAGCAGCTGTAAACAGACTCCCAATGTCAAAAATGATGTTTGAGCAAAAATGTGACCTTCTGAACATGAAGCGTTTCATACTCACATCCCCTCTCTCCTTAGACATGACTGTGAAGCCGTTGTAGTCCACTAGGTAGCAATTAATATCCTGGTAAAATTAAAGCAACAGATAAGAAGTTACCGTTATCGTACTATTAGGAGTTTATTTATTTAATACTGATGGCCTCATAAAGACAAACAGAACTTTCACCGAAGCCCCATGAATGACCAATCTCTCAAAAAGTAAACATTTATATTATTAAATGTAAATTCAGTTTCAAACGGGATCTGTATATGAATATATGTGACGTTCTTATACAAATCTCAGTTTCTCAGAAATGGAAATTCAGTCTTAAAAGGTTGTAATGCTTACACACATATTTAAGTGAACTGCCTAATCAAGTTACTTTTGGCATTGCTACTTATATATCATTGCTGTCATGCAAAAAAATAACCTTATATCCCCATTTTTGACTGTTCTAATTTTTAAGAATTTGAATGTGGTAACTGTTCTTTGCATAATGTCCAGATTTAATGATGAACAGACCAATAGAAATGCTCAATTTTTTGATGAAGGTTTAGTTTCTTTCTGTTGCCTTTTTTGCTTTTTTTGTTTGTTGAATATTTCTGTTTTGTACTGCCAGTTAACCCACCCCTTCAAAACCCACTAGTATTAGCAATGCTCCAGACACTGGGAGTCTAAGAACTTAACATGTCACACCCAGCAGTGCCACACCAGTTAGAGTGAAAAGGGGAGAGAGCACCATCTACCCACGGTCAGTTGTGCTCTCTCTAACTCTGGATGCTGATAGCAAAACAACATGGCTTGGTATTCGAACTTAAGACCCTTGGGCCTTGGGCAGAGTCTAATGTGGTAGCACATTAGACATTAGACTGCTGAGCCACACTGAGCTCCAAAAGTTGCCTTTTTGAAGATATGAGTCACTGTATGTTTTTTTTTTTTTTTGCGTGACAGCAATGATAAGTAAATACATACTGTGCATTATAGCTGACACCATGCAACTCTTATCAACACTTCTGGCACAGTTGCAAACTGAATGATTGCAGAAAAGCTGAGGGAAACAGAAGATGTACTTACAATACTCTCACAGCTGAGAGGACATAAACCTTCTATATTACTGCACTGGAAAGAGCAAGAGGCAACTTTTACAACTAACACTGCAGAGTCACTGACAGTGTACAGAATCATATCTGATATATGTGGCTTAAACATGTGTGATGTGCACTTACATCTGTCTCATTTGACTGTCCAGAACATAAAAGACAGAAAGACAGTAAAGAGAAAGAGTTCATGTCACAAGACAATGATATTTATATCATTATATATTCATTTGAAAAACTCAGACCTATAGTGTTATAGTGTATGCTATAGACCTGCTGCTGACACCAGCCTGGGACTGGATCTTAACTGGATTAGGCTGAGGTTAAGGGGCCATTGTGAGGGTAAGAATTAGGTTTTGGGGTGAGGTTGGGGTTAGGATTAGCACCAGGGTTAGGGTTAGGTTTTTGGGTCTACAACCGTTTCGCTCCACCCTTTCATGGTATATGGATATCAATTTTAGCCCAGCTTGCTTTTTGAATGAATCACAACATAGGGCAGCCAATCAGAATAGAGATCATTTTCATTTATCAGTCTTAAAGGCACAGTAACACTATGACTGTATTTGCTACGTAAACCCTCACAAAATGCATTAGTAAACTAGGATATGGGCCCTTTAACTAATTTAGGAATGACTGCTATGTGTGTCTGGTGTAATCAGCCAGCAGCCATTAAGATTTTAACCCCTTAACACTCCAATCTACCCTTATTACACACTAAGGTGTAATGCTCAGTAACTACAGGGACGTCTGTAGAAACTGGTGGGGCTATTCTCTGGTAATAGAAAGTGGGCCATAGGCTTTTTAAGAGGGTTAAGGCATTCATGCGAAACTTTCACATTTCATTTGAAAAGAAGGGTGCTTTGAGGCAAAATGCTGAATAGTATATACGCAGTGCCATGTTAGTGTGCATGAGTTCACCCTGTGAAATAGCACGAGTTTCATTCTTCACCTGTTTAGCCGTAGCCAAGAATCTTCTTTCCAGTAGGTCCAATGACATTTGCACTCCAATAGCTGCATGTGGGAACAGAAATAAAACACATGGGTAAGTGGAGCATCACCCTATGTCAGGTCATGTCTAATTTGAATAATTAAAGGGCCTGTTGGTGGGTTTAGATTTCCAATCCTTAATTTTGTAACTAGTTATGAATGGAAGTTACTGGCCATGCTTCAAGCCCTGAGTTCAAGGGGTTAAAGGCCTGATTGTCATAAGGATTAGTGAATATAATATACAGAAAGGCCAGAAGTTAATAATAGGTATTTTTCTGTATTGTTTTCTTGTGGTCATTTATACACAATTTTTTCTGGAGAAAACAACTTGATTTCTCAAGATCACAAAAAAAGTGTTATGATCACTTTACCATGATAACTGTACAGAAGAATATGATTACCACATTGCAAAACAGCAAGAATCTACATTCATATAACAGTCACACAAGATACAGTGAAGACGCACAGCAGCAAGTCTGCAAAGGGGCTAACGTTTGCATTTAAGCTGTTGACCCCTCTCTCTCTCTCTGTCTCGCTCTATCCCTCTCTATTTTTCTCTCTCTCTCTCCAAATACTCTTCATTTCCCTCTCTCTCCCTCTGCCTCCTGCTCTGCCTCTCCCTAACTCCTGCCTCTCATTAATAAATGGGCAGGCGCAGACTGTTCTAATACTTGCTGATGGCTGATGCGACCCACATTCACATGAAGACGGGCATGCTTGGAGCAGGAGCTTTTTCTTTCCTCAGTTCTGAGAATGTTTGTACATCTCTACACCTGCATGAGTGCCGAGCGAAGGTAGGATTCGGTGCTTCATTCTCTCAGTCTTTTTTCTTTCATTCACATGGTTTAAGAGACAGTATTTGCCAGACTGTTATGTTGCTCAACATTTTTAAACATTTAAATCTACAGTTTGTGTGCATAAATTGCCCAAAAGCAGACAAAATATGACCAATAAGGATGTTGTTTACAAATAACTAAACAGCTCTAATTTAATAATAAAATAACATTAATTATCTTTGCATGGGCAAATCTATGAATTCACAAGAATTATATTTACAGTTACAATTATCTGCAACTATTCTGGTTACTGTTCTCTAAAAATAACTCTTCTTAAGCTCCGGACAGTAGGTTTTATGGGATGTGCTCATTCTGTTATGGATTATTTGAACATCTCTAGCCTGATTAAGCTGCTGCTGCTGACGCTGTCTGGTCTGATTACGAGATAATGATTTAATGTGTAAATGTGTGGTGGAAAAGGGGGGCAAGGATGAAAGAAAGAACAAACGAAAGAAGGATGAAAGGGCTTGTATTGCTTTCAATCTAAGACATTCAGGACAACAATGACTTGTCCGTGTCCACATAAGTACTGGATATCCAACACTATCACACAGCACAAGCTTTCCACACTCTCATAAAGAACCATGTTAGTAATAGAGATGTGTCAGTGTGAAGAACCTTTACATCAGCTAAAGGTTCTTCAGACCTTTAAAAGTTTCTTCACTAAATCTCGATTACAAACAAGTTTCTTTATGAAATCAAAAATGGATCTTTTATGGCATCGTTAAAAGGATCCTAAAAGAGTGCAGTAAAGGTTACAGTAGAAGCCAACCAAACCTAGCTGTAATTCTTCTCCAAATTATTTATGTATTAATGTAATTAATTAATGATGTTCTTCCATCATGTAACATAGAGCATATTTTAGTGTATATTGGTGAAAGGCAGCAGATCCCCAAAAGCAATGTTGAAAACAGGATTTCTGTTTAGAATAAACCTCCACACAGCATGAGAGCAGCCTGCCTTGGCTTTGTATAGCTTTGATAAAAGAAGAGCCTTTGGGCTGCTTTTAGACAAACTACTATCTTACACACACAAACACACACACCCACAGACCTACTTTCTGCTCTGTTATCTTGCCTAAGAGCCTCCAATCCATGAACATAGGTTTTCCTTGAAGAACTGTCCACTAAAATACACCATTACTTTACTAAACACCCTTTTTAATCCACAACCGGATGTTCAGATAGCTCTAATTTCTTAAATCCTGTATTTAAAATGACCAGTAAACTCACACACAATCTAATTTCTTACAGAAACCTTCATGGTGGCTTAAAACAAGCACTGGAGCAAGACTTGATTAATTAGGATGCTGTATAGGTGGGGTGTGAGGACCACGATGAACATTCATGGTAAATACAGCTCAAAACCTCATGTATGCTGTTGGTTACTAGGTCTCATTCACTGTTAGCCATGTTAACATCGTTGCAAAAGGGAAATTCTCATATCAAGCTCTCTTCCCTGTAGTTTGTGCAGCGCTGTTGGCCATTCTGAGCGTCTTCAGGCCTCTAGCAGGCTGCCCATCCATCTGCACCTGCAACAGCACCCACTCTGACTGCAGCAGCCTTGACCTTGCAATCTCCTTCGACTCTATTCTAAACCAGCTTCCTTCTAACCTCACTTCTCTCACCCTTTCCGAAAACAATGTAACCATGATAAACCAGGGATCCTTTGCCAACCTCAGCAGCCTGATACAACTAGATCTCTCCAGAAACCACCTGCTTAGCCTCCACCCCTTCACCTTCTCCCAACTGAGCAGCCTGGAGCTTCTTGACCTTTCCAGCAACTTCCTAGTAAACCTTTCAGTAGATGTGTTCTCCGACCTCATTGGACTCAGAGAACTGGTTTTACGAGACAACAGGTTAAATGTGCTGAGCTCCGGACAGTTTCAGAGCCTGACTCAGCTCCAGCACCTGGATCTTTCCTTCAACAGCCTGGCCTCCCTGCCCCCAGGTCTCCTGGATGGGCTGCAGGCCCTAGCATGGATCTCGTTGGCTGGCAACAAGTTGCGCACCCTGCAGAGGTCAGTGCTGGAGCCCCTGACTGTTCTACAGCATCTCCAGCTGGAGGGAAACAACTGGAATTGCAGCTGCAGCATGATTCCATTTAAACACTGGCTGGAATGGATGCTCTATAGAGGTGAGGAGTTACCTTAATCACAGTTCACTTGAATGCATAACTTTGTCACAGTCGTGAGGTACAGCTTACAGATCAGGAGTTTAGGGTTGTGTGGTGGTACAGGGTTTTGTTGTAGCATCAGCCTAACTGCTTTTATAATGAGCATCACTGTGATATTGTCCCTTTTTACTGTATCTCTAAAGGTGGCTATGTGGATTCCATAGAGTGCTCTCTCCCTGCCACTCTACGAGGTAGGGACCTCCGCAGGGTGCCAATGGAGATGTTCAGACACTGCTCCCAGCTTCCCCTCCCAGACAACAGGAACCCTTCTGCCTCCTGTTTCCGGACAGCTGAGGGTTTCCTGGTCTCCACTGACCCAACTGCAGACTGCTTTCGGCAACGCCACAGAACTATCAGCGTCCGCAGAGCGCCCGTCACCGTGGTGGTGGCTGGGGTGGTATGTGCAGTGGTGTGTGTGATGATGGTGGTGGCAGCCACCTACGGCTGCATCTATGCCATGCTGGCAGCCCACCAGCAGCAGCAGGTACTGGAGAGGGGTCTGCAGGTCCAGCAGCAGCCGCTGATGGATGAAAGGGAGACGGAGCCAGAGGAGGAAGAGACAGCGCCTGATCTTAGTAAGGAAGAGAATGCTCCAAAACGCACAGAGTGGATCGCGTTTCCACCAGAGGTCTGTGTGTGAGACCAATAAGACCTCATGTATCTGTGCAGCCTCTAACAGTGCACCAATCTGCTGATCAACCATTGTGTACCATCAATCTCTCTGTCTTCGGGAGGTATTTAAAGGGCCCACTGCACAGCCATATATAGTGCATACATACTTTGCCCAAATGTTTGTGGACACTCTGTCAAATGAAGGCATTCAGCTACTTTATGTTGCTGACACAGATGTGCACAGATGTGCACACGCACAGCTTGACTAGTCACTGTATTGGCAATAGAATAGGACTCTTTGGAACCTACTGCCACCATGTCTAATGCCAGGCGTGGGCTAGAGGGCTATAAAGTCCCCCAGCATTGAGCAGTGGAGGAACTGTGTTCTCTGGAATGATGGATGTAATGATGGTCATTATCATTATAGTAATTATTGGTTATATAATCATTATATACCATCATATAGGTGACATTCTGACTATTGTTTTTAACCTTACAGGGGTACATATAGGGGTACGTATAAGTGTGACATAATAATGTAGCTTCTTAGTAGCATCAGCAGACAGTAAACAAGTTAAATAGTTTAGTTATTTTTGTTTTTGTTTTGAACAGATGTGCAAACAGGAACGGGGGCGGGTTGTCTTTCAGAAAAACTGAGACTCACAAAATGGCAATGGGGACCAACTTACAAAGAACTTTTCCCTATTTGTTATTTTAATAGAATTAGTCTCTGGGATACTTTGAAAATAGCATAGTACCATGAGACTCCTATGTTGACAATGAGTGTTGCTAACTGTAAAAGTACTGTGTCTTTGGTGATGTCTATCCAGGATATATTTTATTATTGATTTTAGGAAGAGAACAAGTTTATGTTTTTTTTTTTTTAATGCTAAAGCATCCAAGACACAGCCTTCTGCTCAGACTCACTCCACTAAAGCTCACACTACCACACAGCAAAACTGGCAACGAACCTCCAGCCCAAAGAGCTCAATAATCTTTTCAGAAGCTTATACAACCCATATGCACTAAGCAGAGCTTTCACAGGGTTTGCAGAAACATAAGTCTCTTTTTAACCTCTAAACCTCTCTTACCCAGAATTGTGCTAAACATCAAAAAGATTACTGCTTTCCCAGTATTATGAAATACTGTAGCGCCCTCCTCCTTTTTCATCTATTTGTCTTTCCATGTGGAGATGTTATTGTCTGACCATGAACATTACTTTTTGTTTTAGTTCATTAAAATGTCAATCTTTACTTTGTATATTTCAACAGATGTTACAAGTCTACATGTTATAACTGTGTACATTATATTTCTATATCAAATGAATGTATGTATAATATTAAACATGTTCACAGTGAACATCAGATGAGCACTGACAGGCCTTGTTTCTGAAGAAATTAAAGCTCGTTCATACCTCCAGCCATGGCCGTCCTTTTCCCTTCGGTCACAGTCACAGAGGTCACCGCCACGACCGTGTTCTTGCCTGTGGAAACGAGGTAACTGCAGTCATCTGCTGTAGGTCACCTACAGATCTGTGGCTGTGCATGCCTCACTTCACAGGTTTTTAGTTAATCGGTTAAATTAAGCTGATGTTTAAATGCCTGACGTTGAAAAGGTTTGTAGGTTTCATGTACAGAAGCTTTGTTTTACAAGTACTCTGAGTTGACTCTGTGTTGCTATATAAACTCTTGGCATTCTCTCATTCAACTCCATCAAGAGCCTCCTGGGATGCTTTTCCAACAGTCCCGAAGAAGATACCTAGCACCTAGACACCATGTACAGGCGCCAAACTTGCTATTTATATCTGTCCCTGAAACAAATGTCACGTGTGTACAAACTTTTGAGTGGTACTGTGTATGGGAATTTAGAAAAGACCATATCCATCATCACATTAATGGTCATATAGGTACCTTTGTTGACGTCATCATCCGGTATGTAGTATAAAAACTGTCCCGGTTTGTTTTCAGCTGCCAAACGGTACCAGATGGGGAAGTGGTCCACAGTGAAAAGGTTCTCCTTGTCTGCCCGGGTCAAGAACTTCCTGTGGGTTATTGGGTTAAAAGGATCTCATGAGGGTAATGTAGTGAAAAGCTGCGTCTCAGGGAAGCAAAACTGTAATTTGTACTATTATTACAAATATCAGGATGGGTGGAGAAATAAAGATCTCTGGCTTTAAGGCTTACTCACTTCCCCTTTCGCTTCTCAATGCCGGCGTATCTGGTGACTCGCATGAGGCCTGAGCGGGTCCCAAGGAAGGCTGTCTCCATCCCATCCTCCACCCTGCAGGAGAGTTATTTTTACATCATAACTACATTAACTACCCACAAAGGTATAATTAACAACCTTTTCCTAATGTCTTGTTTATGCTCTGCATTAAGGTCCATAAATTGGTCTTCCTTGGTTCAAGGAGCAGGTTTTACCTAAATAATCACTGGTAACACTTGAAGACTGAAGGTGGTAAAAAGGACACAAAACACCCACATAAACCCTTAATGACATTTGCTATTAACGGCCTTTTCCATCTAGCATTAGCTCATAAAACATAAAACAAGGCACTCACCCACTGTCAGTCAGCATCAGTGCCGTCCAGTAAGCCTCCAAAGGAGCTGTTACGACAGCATCAAACAGAGTTTGCTGGAGCAGAATTTCATCACCTGCCGAAAAGCATTTTACACATCCGCTTAAATCTGAAGAAAACAGAGCTTGAGTTGTTCTAAGGCAAATAATTCAGTGACATGTAGAACTCACACTCCAAATCAGGCTCTTTCCCAGTCAGGTACCGAACTACTGCCTGGAGCTGAGAGAGTTTTCGATGATGGGGGTCAATATCAGTCTCACAGTAGGTCCTAGCCGTGAAATCCACAATCAGTATCACAGTTTATATCAATCAAAACAGACTGACAGGGTAAGAAACATTATTGTACTTATATGAGACATGATACGAGACATACACAGACTACAAAAAAGTGGTACAACCTTAAGGAACAAAGTGACTGGTAGAGCAGAAAATATAGGGCACACGGTATATATACTGTACTACACCTGCCTACTGATATTGAGTACGCTGAGTAGGTCCCTCTTGTGTCAACTGTAAGGCCTGTAAGTAAGGCCTTCGAGGATCACATCAATGAGCCTTAGGCACTCATGACCCCGTCATACCACTGCATACCACAAAAACCACACAAGACCTATCTGCCGTTTTAAAGATCTGACCCAGTTGGTGAGCCATTACAGTCTGGCCCTTGTTAAAGTGGCTTAGATCCTTATGCTTGCCCGTGCTTTTATGCTTTTAACACCTTCAAGAACGGACTGTTCACTTGCTGCCTAATATATCCACCCTTGACAGGAGCCACTGTAGAGGTTTTCCCTAATGTTTTTAATGCAATGGCTGATGGGAGTACATGATCACAGTGGTTTTACAATTAGGTTTTATAGCACCAACAAGGTTCAGCACAATTCAGTGATTGGTTTAATTGTTTAGCTGCACTCACCAACCATCAGCTATAGTCAGGTCTGGCTGCTGGAGGTCATGAAGGCCTGCAGAGAAGCACAAGCATGGAATTACCAAGCGGCAAAGGCTATTTCAATATCAGTCACGTGTCTAAAGCATGACTGATCATTTAGAATAAAGAGCTTTGGGAAACATTTTGCTTTTGTTGCATGCATCTTATTTATCATATTATTATGTCACATACGACCAACCTACCCTCTTCAACAGAGACGTTTCCAAAGAACATGTACTCTCCATGACCCCGAGTCAGCACCATTCCAAAACTGAAACACAACACATACACAGGAATAAACTGTGTGAAATGTGCTAATTAATAATGAAAATTAATTTTCTAAAAATACTTTTTAAAAAATGAAGGAAGCATATGATATTGCTTGTACTGAATATTATCAGTTTCACTCTGACAACAAAAGTGTATTAGAAATGAAAAGAAATTAAAAGTGTTACATATTTTACCTAAATGGTGTTTCATTGATGGTTGTGTAGAAATAATCATTTTTTAGGAATAATGGTCTTTTCTGTAAAAGAAAGGCAATAAATACAGTCAGAATTTGAATTTGAGGAACACATTCTTACACAGACTGTTGAATTGGCTCTATACATCATGCTTTCTATAAAGTATTAAGCATGCAGCCCTGATGATAGTGATAATACCATCGCTACCATCTGATATTTATGAAATTATTAGGCCTGTACTGGTTTAGTATATGTGATGTAACTAAACAATGCAGTGGTCAAATTCTATAAAATAGTGACTCACCCCTTTGTCCACGGCGGACCTTACATCTATAGTTAGAGTGCCCGTCTCTCCTTTCACCATGGCAGTTCTCAACTGTTTGAAAGAGAAACAGACTGCATATCTGAGACTTTTTATTTTGTATAGGTGTGAGACTCATTAACTGATTATTTATTGTTTATATACAGTACCAGGCAAAAGTATGGAAATACCTACGATATAATGATCTAGTAATACTTTATACTATACAAGTAACTATTTAATAAATATATTACTATATTCTAGTACTATATATAATGTATATGCTCAGTTTAATTTAATTTAATTGATTTTTTAAAATGACCCCAAGAAGCAGCTTTAAGCAGCCAACAAAGGTCTCAGTAAATGTGGATCTTGTTTGAGCCTGCTGAGTGTGCAAATCTGCATCAATGCAGAAGGAGGGACTAAAATAGAAGTTTTATTAGATGTGGCCGGTTTAAAATCATTAGTGTAAAAATGACAGTGTTAAATGTTATTCACTCCAGTAGAGCTGGATTGACAATGAGTAGTGTCGGGGGACTTCCTGGAGTTTGTGTTAATTAAGGATGCTACCAAAATGAGTACAAACAACACCAGAAGTGTTAAATGCCCCAAAGTGTTAATTACAAAACAACACTGTACACCGCAAATGTTCATTTTGCACACAAACGCTGTCCACAGTGTGATTTTATTCTCTTTAGATCTATTATCTTCTGAGCACAGGTGTCCAAACCTTTGCTGGTACTGTACATGTGACTAGCATGTATGTGTCAGACTGACTATCTCTTCAGTGTCCTCCCATTCAGCCTCAGATAAGTCCACACTGTTGTAGTTGGGTTTGGGTTTCAGCTTCTTTCCATCTTTATACTGTGAGAAAAAGGTTCTGTTCAGCTTAAGAGTAAGAGTGAATATATTATTATTAACACAGGAGAGAAAAAATGATCCGTTAATTGAGGACAGGGGTCCGATATACTTACTAGTGGCCTTAAATCGGGGTGTGCCAGAATGTAGCCATTGTTGGTAATGAGAAAGGCATAACCATGAGCTCCAAGCTAAGGGACACATACATCATTAGAATCACAGTTGCTACTGTTGTGCTACTCATACTTCCAAAAATGAGGTGTAAGTAATGGAATAGTTCACTGGAAATCAAATTTAGCTTACTTCAAATATAAAAAGTGAAATCAAGTGGACATCAAAACCTAACGTTGAACAGATGTCGTATTTCGGTTGGTAATGATAGTCCCATATCTATCAAAAGCCAACACTTGGTTGATATCAACCTTCAACGTTAGCCAGACGTTGAATTTTGCTAACTTAACACCATGACTCAAAGCCAACAAAATATCAGCGTCAGCTGTGACAACAGTTCTGCATCAAACTGACGTTGGCATGAGACGTTGTCCTGACATTGAATTTTGGTCACTTGACGTCACAAGCTGCATTCACCCAGATAATATCTATCAACATTGGTGCCCAGCTGGGTTGGTGTCTGATGCTTTTGATTATGTCGTTTAAATGCTGCAGATTATATGGATTAGGTATCTGACTGATATTGCTGGGAAGCTTTAAGACACTGGAAAAATTCAGGCGCCTGCATTTTATAGCTAACAGTGCCAGAAATCCCCCAGGAGTCCCTTTACCTGCATCAGACCAGCTGCAACCCACCAGTCCAACCAACAGGCTCCCCCACCACCCGTGCCAGACCAGCTGCACACCCTCCTGCCACCGCTACCTGCCCAATGACCATGTTAAAATCTAATTTGACTCCTAACTATCTGCCACTACTAATATTACCACTATTAACTATGATTACTCTCATCACTCTGACCTTCACTGCGATTATATTATGTTATAATACAGCATGATTATCATGATTATTATATTATGATATTACGACTATACTGTACACCTGAGCAGTAGAACAGTCTCATATGGTGGTTCAGGGACTTTTATCAATAATTTTAAAATAGTTCTGATCAGAGGAGGATGGGTCCAGTCCCCCTTGTGGGTCTTGGTTCCTCCCAAGGTTTCTTCCTCCAGCTCTGAGGTAGTTCTTCCTTGCCACTGTCACGTTTGGCTGCTCACTGAGGGTCTTAGGTTTTCATGTCTTCTTATGTTGTTGATTTCTTGCCTTTGTACTGATTACTGATTCTGTAAAGCTGCTTTGTGACAACACCAGTTGTAAAATAGCTATACAAATAAATTTGCAGCTACATAGCCAGAGCAAACAGACACCAAACCTGGCTAACCAGCGCCATCTGAGGTAAGGAGTAAATTGTATGAATTTGATTTTCACCAAACTATTCCCTTAACCTGTTTGTACCTTGTATCGAGGGGCCAGTATCATGACCTCCAACAGAGGAACATCGGTGCCCACCACTCCCAGCAGAATGCCATGAGACAACGTCTCTTTCTTCTTACTGAACACAGGCATTGCCACTGTGGTCATCAACAGCAGACTCTGAGCCATGCTGTTAAAGAGCTATAGGCGAAATTAGAGAGGATTAGTCTAAACCATCTCGTCCAACGTGTCACTGCTGACAAAAGCAGATTTCAATCAGCAAGCCCTGCAAATGACCACACTGAACAGCAGGGGGCATTGCAAAACAGCAGTCCGTCAGTTTCCCAGTATGCTAGACTACTACACAAACACTGTCAGGCTCTGCTATGTCTTACACAGGCTACAGGGTGATCTACTGTGCTAACCCTTTTACCTCTTTAGTGTTGGGGAGCTGGATGAAAATGAAGACGGATGTAAAGGATGGGGAGAAAAACACAATAATACAATGAAATGAGGAATGTCAGAGCACACACACACACACACACACACCACATATGCAGACCTGGTGCTTCCTAGGCATACAAATAAAGTAATATGAGGGATAATAATAATAAAATTATGTCATGCACATCAATGCACAAGCAAAGGAAAATCAGAGAAAGGTGCATGAATATTAAATGTTCTAAACTAAAATGATCTTGAGCTTTCTGGGTCCTCTGGAGCTTACGGATTTTAGGAACACACATATTCTTCCAGTTGCAGACTCCATAATTCTACAATGCTCCTGAAAGTCTAAAAATATAATAGGGCTAAATACTTTATTATAATTTTTAGGTTCTCGTGTGAAACACCATTTACTGTGTTTCTAGGTCCACTGAAGTGCCAGAACAGCATGAGCTCTTACCACACTGTCCATGTACGCCTCAGTCCAGATGATATCATGGTCGTGGTTGATGACCATAGGACGACTCAGAACATGGAGATACTCCATTACGTTTTCCTGCACGTCAGCCAGGGTGTTGATATGCGTGTAGTAACCTGTCAGATTATAAAAATCTCTTAGATTCAAGATTAGACGAAGTTTATGATTAGACAGTCATGACATATCTCCAGTAGTAAAGTACATTAAAAACATACACCTGTTTATTTTCAAAGTAAATGATGTAAAACATTAGAAATTCTGAAATTCACCCTTGTTGTTACAGGCGATCCACTTCACATTGTCTGCGAAGGTCATATCTCGGCCGATGAGGTAGGTGAAGACTCGCACCTGTAAGGCACAGAATAAATCAACTGTCAGAAGCTATGGTTGAATCATTTCATATGATTATTGTTGTTAATAAATATAAAATTGTGATTACATGTTGATTATGAAGGAGAACCATGGGGTTCTTATTA
The DNA here is from genome assembly GCF_030463535.1 of Salminus brasiliensis. Classification (NCBI taxonomy): domain Eukaryota; kingdom Metazoa; phylum Chordata; class Actinopteri; order Characiformes; family Bryconidae; genus Salminus; species Salminus brasiliensis. The sequence continues at coordinate 7,071,235 of NC_132896.1, read as the reverse complement.
TTAATATGTAAGTCCTATTATCTGTATTTCTGCATAAATGGCTCCTGAAATGTAATCTAATTAATCTAATTCAATAATCACAGTCTTATGAACACACATATACATTACACCTACATATAATAATACTGTAATTCAGTGAAAAACAGTAGTTATATTTCAAATAAGACAAAAAAAGGTGAATTGCACTCATTTTTTTCATTTTTTAATTTCTCTGTGAAAAATGTATGACTGCATGTGGCAAACCTTTCATTGTAGCCAGCTAGCGCTAACTGTTCTCTCAACGACTGACATTTTAATACTTGTATTTTATGTCAAGTTTGTTAACAAACATTACCATTTATGAGAAACTTTACCACACAGCTGTCAAAAAGATGGAAAGTATCTCAAAATGCAAACTACTTTATTAACTAGTTTAAAAATGTTAGCTTTAGCTTATGCTGAAGACTTAGCCACATGTTCAGCTGTAACTTAGTGATATCTTATGTTATGGTTGGATCCTTATTAATATATTTTAATTTACCACAATTTTACTATATATATATTTTTTATTCAAATTATTAAATGTATTTACTGACTAATGTGACTTATTTTAAATGAAACAATATAAATGTTAGGGTATTAATGTTAAAAAAGTTGTATTCATTTATTCAAAATAAACCATTTTTTTCCATAACTGATTTTAGCAATGACTCTTGTATTTAACATTACTATAATAAAACCAATGTTAATAATAATACAGACATAATACCACAAATTCCATAATTCCTACAAGAAACCACAAAAAAATTACCAGAAGAACAAATTTCCTGTTTTAAGTTCAATACCACAGGATACCATATCGCTGCTGTCCGATAAAAATCATGCATCTCCATTTTTGTCTGTTTTTGGTTTTGTCCATCCTTTGAACCATGTAGCTGCCCAGTACACTGTATTAATAATTCTGGGTCTGGAACGGACCAATAGAAATGCTTGAAAAAGACTTGGAATAAAATATTTACATTGACTTCCTTTGAAAGTAAAGAAGGCTTTTTTCACCTCCTGTAAGGTTTTAGTTGCTGTTTTGGAGATACATGTTTTTCTTTGGACAGCGATGATATACATTACCACAGCAACAGTACTGTACCACAGGAACCATTTGCACTACTGCAGGATAAATATTACAGGTATTTGTATAGTTATTACCACAGTATTTTTGTCTGTATAGAAAACTAATCCACAACAATTCTTGTGATTAGTTTTTATACATTTTCATTCTCTAATAACTGCTTAATTACCCTTCATATAGCATATTGTCTAGTTTCCATTTCCATTACACTGAAAAACACTGCTGAAACTGGAACTGAAATGGGTTTTGCAGTTAAACCTTCCATCGTTCATTGTTTTAGGTCCACGTACTGTTTCCACCGATTACCTTGATTGTTTAAACCATTAGTACAACAAATAAATTACACTTTCTTTATATATGGTCTTATCAAAACCTCATCATTTGCTCTCACTGTCTTTTTCAAGATAAATTGACCGAAACACCTGAATTAAAATCCTCTCACAATAAATTACATTAATAGTTGAAAACTTAAACTCCTGAAAATGTACCATGTTTGATCTGACACGGTTTTGTAATAACACCATTTATCATTGTTTTATTATAACTTCGATAAGGTACAGTAGATCACAGTAGATCACAGTTCAGCAGTCACTTGATACATCACGATATTGTATGATAACTTGATATCGTAGTTCATGTGTTTTTTTATTGAACAAATCACCTTCTTGTCAGGCCAGTTAAACTCCTCAAACACAGACTGGAAATCCTCCATGGCTCCATCTGTGATCAGCATGATGGCCTGATTGCACAGGCTGCCCTGCCCATTCGCCGTAGCCTGAGAGGAAGAGTCACACAGAGAGTACATGTGCATGTACGTATGTGTGTGTGTGTGTGTGTAAGGCTGTGCAGTGCTACATAGTAAAAAATAGACTAAACCTTGGAACCAGTACTCTCAAAATAAAGCTAATACCATCCTATAGGCCATTTCTTACAGGTTCATGTTCAGGTAGCATGTTAATGCTCAGTAGTGCACAGAGATGCTCCTTTAATTGATATTACTAAAATGCATTTATTTTCAGGGCAGATTTGCAGCTGAAACAGGCAGCCTAGTCCATCCCAACATTTTTCAACATCAACATTTTCATAGAACATTATCGTCATTATGGCTTTTAGAAAAATCCCCAAAAGTCTTTCTGGGAATTTTTCTAAAAGCCATAATGACGATAATGTTCTATTAAAATGTTGATGTTGAAAAATGTTGGGATGGACTAGGCTGCCTGTTTCAGCTGCAAATCTGCCCTGAAAATAAATGCATTTTAGTAATGAATGAGAATACCTTTCACACCTTTGACCATTACAACAATAATGTTATAGTAAAGATTATCCACAAATAAGGGAGTTTACAGTTACAGTAATAAATAAAAAGTACCCAAGAAAGTCATCCAGGTTTGTGCAAAAGAACATGATCAGTGCAAAATAAGCAGTAGATTTATTTACTACAAAACTGCATGTGTTCTCTGACCCTGTCCCAGCACAAATCTGAAGGACTTCAGAACAATGAAACCAATTTGGCCTAAAAGTATGTTATAGCACTTCATTTATCATGGTACATTTGTTTGTATCATGGCTCTTTAAGAGATGCTACTTTTGCTTCCATGAGGAACCATGTTTGTGATAGAGATGTGCGATTGTGTGAAGAATCTTTCTATTGGTAAAGAAGCTTTGCATCATGTGATAGTTCTTTGGACCACCACCGAGCTGGTAGTATTTGGGAGGTAGGTCATTCTCAGCACTGCAGTGACATTGACCTGGTGGTAGTTTTACATTGACAAAGTGGACCCACTAGCTAGGAGTGTCTATTAGAGTGGACAGTGAGGGGATACAGTGTTTAAAAACTCCAGCAGCACTGCTGTGTCTGATCCACTCGTACCAGCACAACACACACACTGCTAACACACCACCACCATGTCAGTGTCATTGCAGTGCTGAGAATGACCAACCACCCAAATAACACCTGCTCTCTGAAGACCTCTGAATGGAGGCTGACAAAGTATGCAGAGAAACAGAGGGTCTACAGTCTGTAATTAAGTACAGAGTGCTCCCATATGGTAAGTATGTATGTGATTGTAAACATTTGATATTGACCTCATTCAGCACTCGGAAGGACTCCTTCATGGCCTTCTTGACCTTCCCCTCCCCTTTCACCTGCAGCTCTTCCACCAGCAGCTTGAAATGCTGTAGATGGATAAAACACATGTAAATGCAGTTGCTCTGAAAAGCTTTCACTCATTAACACCTCAACTTTTTGAAGAATACCTGCTGTTTAAAGACTTCCCTGCTATTAAAACCTTAGTTAGAAACAGCTAATTTTACATGGACCTCTAAAGCTCTTGCTAAACCTTCAGCTCCTTGTGTTAAACATACTGCATGCATGTGTAACCACTTTTAACATCTGAATCATGAGCCATTTCCATCAAATACAAGCCTATCGGAAGCTCCTCTGGATCACTTTCATGGAAGCAAGACAAAAGTCCAAAAAAATTCCATCTTTACTACTGAGTTTCTCTTCCAGAACTTTCCTGAGAGGATCTGAGGCAGTCCTGTAAACAGATGTAATGTAGATAAGACCGGAATATCATTACCAGCTCTACATCCAGTCCTGCCGGCCTGCATTAGGCTCTATCTGTGCTGAGCAGGCCCTGGCACACTGACCTTCACTAACATATAGACCTAAGTATAGGCCAGTGATTCTAAACCCTGGTCCTGGAGGCACCCTGACCTGCACATTTCAGTGCTTTCCCTGCTCCCAACACACCTGATTAACTAATCAGCTCATTTACAAACCCTTTTAGAGTTGCAGGGGGGTTGTCAAAGCAGTGAGTCCACTAAACTGTGCAGGGCATGGTGCCTCCAGGAACAGGGTTCAGAAACATATACAAGGCCATAGAAATGTGAACACAAAAAAAATATCAATTTTCCTACAGTGTTTTCTCTGTATTAACTTGTGGGTCCCCCCAGTTACCCTTATGCTCTTATATTCCTTAAACATTCAATGACAGATTGACATGACCATTGGTAACATGCTCATTGACTGACTACCTGATTACAAATCAGGACACATGTAATTCTGAGTCTACACCCCAGTCCCTACATGGCCTGAGCAGTGTATCAGGGCAAGACACTCTCTCCTAAACTGAAGGAAATGACAGTGTCAGAAGAAATAGGCCTTCGCTTTTGATAGTTCACTGAAGTCTACTACTTCAGCTTCAGGTATCCTGCTGAGCGTCTTTTAAAAATCGCTGCCTTGGTGGCTCGCGATCAAGCGATGTGGATAATCGACTTATCTCACAGATAATCGATTTACCTCTCGGTTGTCCAAGTCTGCCTGCACCAGCGTGCCTTTAAAACAGGGCTCCACATAGCGGACGTAATCAGTGTACTGCAGAAAAAAGGAAGTGATTGACAGAGTGTTAAAGTTAAGATACTGAAATACTGTGTAAAACATGACTGAAGGTCCTGCTTACAAGTTGGTTGGAGGTTGTAGACCATTTGAAGTAGGGTGTGGGGGGGCAGGCTGGAGCCAGTGACTTTGTTAAAGGGACCAATTATCTCTTACTTGTGCATTGTGGACAATAGGAGTCAATGTTTAAATATAATTTAACATCTTAATTATTTATAATTTGTTTTTGTGAATTTTTACAATGCTATATTCTGTACACTATAGATTCTCATGTTTCATACAAACAAGATAATGACTGACTGGACAAAGTGTTTTTACACTGGTGTGCTACTTTGTCACAGTGTTTGCAAAGGTTGTATGCCAAGCTTGTTGTCACAGGGGCACTGCCCCCCCTTTTGTTCCATGATAAGGTGTAGACGACTGTAAACATTGATTCACTTACTGCAATAATATTGACAAAGTCATTTTCTCCCAGAGTGTCCAGGATGGTGTTAATGGTGTGCTTGGCAATGGTCAGTTTGAGCCCCTTCATGCTGCCGCTGACGTCCACCACTATGATGATGTCCTTTGGAGAGGTGGCAGCCTGGATGTACCTGAGGCAGTGGGGAAAAGCTCAGAGCAAAGATCACGCCTTGCACCCAGGCGACAGCCTCTTCTGCACTCTAAAACCTTGGCCCCACCATGTCTGAGCACTTTCGCTCATGCGGTAAACCAGGGGAGGCAAGGTAAACTACAACAGTCTGCGAGTGCAGTGTTATATAATCTCTCATGTCATACTTTCACTATATAACACGTCATTTTACACAACATGACAACTCCTGCAGAATGAGAAGAGAAATGACATAAATGGTCCATTCACCACTGACTGTTTTTGTCATGTGACTTGTTTTCGCCGTACTTCTGTAAAAAATAAAGACGATCCACGCTAGCTGAACCAGCTTCATGGCTATTAGGCACGGCTGTATAAACAGTCACATATGGTGCCCATGTGAGTCCCACTGACCTGGCTATTGAGCTGCTAACCACTTAAGGACAGGATTAAAGTCTTTGAGTGGGATCAGGGCCTCATTGGCTGTGCTGCCACCCGTTACAAGCAGCAGACATTTTGGGTGCTATCCACACGGCTAATCTGCTATTGCCACCCTGGGCAAGCACAGAACGGGCTGTAGAACACAGAGTATTGCTGAGGCTTTGCAACTGCAAGTACTCTGTGGCATCAGCAGAAAATCGCTCACCAGTTCCTGTTCCTACAGTCGAAGGCAACCACTCCATTAGAGTCTGGAGTCCACTTGATGCCTAATGGGAGAGAATAAAGATACTGTACACAGTGTTTAAAAAGCCTAGCAATGCTGCTGTACCTGAAACACTTTCTCCAAAGGGCCAGATTCAAACTCCTTGAACCCCAGACATATGTTTGAGTTTTAATTTTCATTTTAATCTACTAATCATTCAATACCTACTAATTATTTATACTATACATTCAGTACTATACATTTAGTAATTACTAAACTATACATTTACAGTCATTTAATAAGTGCTACTTATTCAACATTATTCTTTTTTAATATCTACTTATTATTCAGTAAGTAACTTTTCAATACTTACTTATTATTCAGTGTCTACTTGTTGTTTAATAATCACTAATTATCCAGTATCTACTCATTGTCCAATAAGCACTCATTATTCATAAGCTACATATTATTTAATAATCACTAATTATCCAGTATCTACGCATTGTCCAATAAGCACTAATTATTTCGAATCTATTTATTATTTTATATGCACTAATTATCTAGTATCTACTAATTGTCCAATAATCACTCATTATTCATGATCTACTTATTATTTAATAATCACTGATTATCCAGTATCTACTAATTGTCCAATAAGTACTCATTATTCATAATCTACACATTATTTAATAATCACTAATTATCCAGTATCTACTAATTGTCAAATAAGCACTCATTATTCATAATCTACTTATTATTTAATAATCACTCATTATCCAGTATCCACTAACTGTCCAATAAGTACTAATTGCTCATAATGTACTTATTATTTAATACACACTAATTATCCCGTTTCTACTAATTGTTGAATACGTAATTATTATTCAGAATTTATCATGAAACTATAATATAAATGTATGAAGTATGTACCCACATTCAGGTCTTTTGGGTTAAAAGGGTCTACTGGTGCCAGTCTCCATAAACTCCTTCCATTACACTACACTCTTCCTATCCTACACCACTTATCCTTTCATAATGCCTTGAAACTTTGCATCAGTTTTGCTCTGCTGATTCTTCTGTTAGTTCTTTGCAAAAAAAGGTATGCTGACTTTACATGTAGGCAACACAGTTTACCAAGTTAAAGGAAAAACGAAACTACTCAGGCATCAACAAGTTGTTCTGTGGCATCGACCAAAGAACCATTTGAAGCACCTTTATTTTTAAGAGTAATGTTGGTAATACTGCTGGGTAATAGTATATTTGTCAGTGGTGGTCTTATTGTGATCAGGTATAGATGGGCTACAATCACTACACTCTAACTTTAAACCTACAAACCTACAAAGTATATGGTAGGTTTGCCTGATAAAGTAGCAGATTAGTGCAGGTACAAGGTACTTCTAATGTAGTAACAACTAAAAAGTAATGTCACTAGCTGGTGTAAATATGAGTGTAGTTACAACGAGAAGAAGTAGAAGAAAGGTGGTCATGCTGTTTTCTCACTGTACCTGGATAGAGCCTGAAGAAACCTGTAGAGCTGCCAAAGTACTGCCATGTGAGAGTTGGGTCTTTCTGGAAGTTACTGATAAAAATGTCATTCAGAGCCTCGGACATATACACCCCATTCAGGATGTCTGGGTCTAAACTCAGAGACAGAGACGCAGAGCAGTAAGGCATACAGTATTGGCTACAGAAGTAGAAATCTTATTCATAGTGATTTTGGCAGTAGTGAAGGTTCAGCTTTTAGGGGTTATTGGAGTTTCACCTTTGTTGTACACATTGGTTGGGACTTGGATGTCACTCATTAGTGTGTTGACTTGGAGTCGGTTAAAATGTTCGTTTTCTTCCAGAGGAAATTCCCCACCAAGTTCAATGTAGTTCCCTTCCTCGTCCATCGTGTTTATCAGCATGGAGTTGAAGTAGTCGAACTGTTAAAAGGCAAAACTCATCAGACACATTCAATCCAATGCATCTCGTAAATATGCACATTTGAAGATAATGGCCTCACCGTTAAAGTTGAATTATACTCATGATATAAATCTGCGTCCTCTGCTGTGTCTGCCAGCCGCTGGAGAGAGATTCATATAAGGAAAGATTCATTCATTAATGAACTGGTGTAGAAATCATTTGACCTTTTCTTATTAGGATCTTATTAGGATTTCTTAGGATCAGAACATATTTATGTCAAATTCAGACAGAAAAAAAAATCCCTTCATCAAGTGCAAATGCTAACAGAGCAACATAGACAGTTGCATTAGTAATCTAGCAATAGCGAGCTTAACATTTTTATAAGCTGTCTCCCAAATGATGCCCTATCCACTGTCCCCTACATGTAAAAATCACTGTATAGAGCACTACTACAGGGAACAGAATTCGACAAGGTTGTGAGCGATTTCTGACCCGTTGTTAAATGAGTGAGCTCCCTGCTGTACAACAGTCGGTCATCCTCTGAGAATCTGCACGCAAATCTTCAGACCAAACAACATAAGGGATTTTGGGCATTTCATGTCCATTTAGTGTACATCGTTTGTGTACCACTAAATATGGTAGTGCATTGTGCGATTGTTACAGTGCACTGAAAATTTGGCACTATGTTGTCAGACACCAGAACAAAATGATGGGACCCCGCTATAGTGCACTATATGGTAATTAGAGCACAGCTTCAGACACAGCTATAGTGTACATAAAAATGACCAATATACATATGTATGCAAAAGTGTGGGCACCCATGCAATAAACATAAAAAAGTAAGTCAAGTAAACATAAAATGATAAAGCATCTGTGTATTTTTCAACTCAACTTAGTTTGGTTCTCCTAACATCTGGAGTTTGGAGTTGAGTTGAGCTGACTCAGAATCATCAGTAAATGATCTGCTGCTGGCAAGCATGGCCAAACTGGTCGACTACCTTGGTCATGATTGTCAACCAGTTTGATCATGCTGGTCAACCAGTATGGTCAAGCTTGGTCAGGTTGATGTAATGTAGTAACAACTGAAAAGTAACGTCACTAGCTGGTGTAGATTGATCATGACACCAGCTAAACCATCAAACTCAAATAAAAACATACCCTATGTGATTTTTTTTTACAGCAGAGATATGAAGTTCTAACCTGCAGATGGAAATAATTAACACTTTGCGCATCAATTTCAGGGAAATCACTGACCTTCACCGACTTCATTTTGCTTCCCAGCATTTTCTCAATGTCCTCAGAAAATTCCTGGACTAAGGCAGTTCCATCCACATCCTCTATCCTGATAATAGGCTCCACGTCTTTGAGTTTCTGAGTGAATCAACAAAACTGTGAGACACTGGATTTGACACATGTTATATATATATATGTACTCTACATGATTACATACATGCATGGGGAGCCTGATTTTAACAGGCTAAAACAATTCAATATTAATCCAGATCTCTCAGCTGAACTTGGAATTTTGCTCCAGGCTGGGCCGTGTGTAGACACGCCACAGAAGGTTAGATGTCAACAGCAGTGGATTTTGTTCCAACTGCTTGCTCAGCAAGACCAAAGGCTCTGGGCAAAATCTCAGATACTCTCAATCTGACTGACTTAATCTCTGGATTAATTGTATCATGGAGAAGAATTAAAGCAAGCGGCCAGAAACTTGCATTATCTCCCACGCGCTTCTGGGAACTCATCAAGGTGGATAAGATCAGCTTCAGACAGTAAAAGTCCAGTCAGCTTTTCTGTCCTGGTGAGACTTTTACTTTCTGAAGCTCGATTGTCTACCCCTGGGCTGGTGACTATAGTTTTTTAACACCACTTAAAATCTCCAGTTAAGTTGGTTAATAAATAATGATGTAAATGAAAGTATAGATGAATGTAGAATGTCCAGTGTATTGTCCTATGCTATATCTGTATGTGCTTGTCCTACATGCAAGTGGACCTAATTATTGTCCTGGTTGAGAGCCTGAATAACCTGTGGGAAGTGTAAAAAATATATACATTGATATTTTCTATATATTCCTATATATTACAGTTATCATAATGGGGATAAAGAACATAGAGGCTAAAAGAGGATAGCTTTATCAAGTAAATATAGAATTTGGTCCTCACATACAAAAACAAGCTTAGGCTCGTCAAATCCTACTGAGCATTATGCTAAACGACACTGAGCACTAAACCAGAGCATTAGGTAGATCTTGTTAGTGTTGCCAATGTGTGTCAATCAGCAACAGGATCTCAAACCACACCCCCAATAAAGGGACCTATATAGCTGAACACTGAGCAGAGCCAGCACTGATCAGTACTACACTGTTAAAAGTATAAGATCCTTGAGGAACCTTTGGAGGTTCTTCAATTTGAAACTGTGGAGGAATCTCTTAAGGTGCTTTAAGGAACTATCAAGAAAGTTTTTTTTAGAAGAAAAAGATTCCTCAAAGCACATTAAGAGGTTCCTCCACTGTTTCAAACTGAAGAACCTCCAAGTTTCTCAAGGATCTTATACTTTCAGCAGTGTAAACTTGTTTCAGGACAGAGGCATTTTGAACCGATGCTACATTAAATCTTCTTACAGTAAAGAGTTTAGGAAGAGGCATTAGGGTTAGATGACTGCACTGGCTCTCTGTTCTAGCCCTGACAGCCTGAAAAATACAATACTCAATAAAACAATCCTCAAACCTGTGTTTTTTTAAAGGCTGCCAGGTTATTGATTGGCAGACTAAGCAATAGGTCTTTGGGGACAGATGTAAAACATGTAGTAGAGTTTTACATTTATAACAACACAGTAATATCACATTCAATCCAGACCAGTTATTTTTGTCATTTCACCATGCTACAGCATTAGTATCCCATGTATTACATTGACATTTGATTTATGCTCTGTATAGTCAGGTTTAAGCAATGTGACGGAATGACAAAAGCATGGTAAATATTTATTTTTTTAGTTTATTTGCATAATTTTTACTCAGTTTTCCTCCCTAATTGTATACATCCAATTCCCCAATACACTGAAGATTGATGCCTGTGCCGGCCAGCATCACACTGAGGTGATGTGGGAAGAAAGGGAGCTATCTACCCACCCAGTAAAAGCAAGGCTAATTGTGCTCTCTTAGGCTCCGGATGCTGATGGCAGGCAGCGTGAACCGAAAGGCACAGCAAAATTTTAAAAAAGCTTGTTAATTGCCACAAAAAGTATCTAATTCATTTCCAATAAGTGTAAAATAATTCATATCAAACTACACCATGCGTTTGTTATCTTTTATTCTCCAAAAGAGGCAAGCTTATAAGCAATCTCTTTCAGTTTGGGAGTAACAATGGGTGAACAGGTGAACAGGTTTGGACATTTTAACAGGTTAACAGTTTAATTCCATTTTGAATAGGCAAGAATAAGTGCCTGTCTAAAACCAAGCAGAGCAGAACAGTATGTCTGGGTTACAATAGAAAAGTAGTTCATGTAAGGGTATGATTTAAAGCAATGATCAGTTTACCTTCTGTAGGACAGCAGCTCCTGAATATTTTAAAGCAACTGCATTCAACTGCTCAGAAAGGCTATTGGCCCATTTTTGAACCCTGGTGGACAAAGAAAGCAAATCAATGGATGTGATCAAAACACATGTTCTAGTCACATTAAGAAAATACCACTGTCAAGCCTGCCATAGTGGACAAAAACGGTCTTTCTAGTGCTTAAGCACCGACTGTGTTAAATAACATTCCAAAGAAATGTTCCCAACTGGGTATAACTGCATAAGCATGAGGTGATCTTCAGGCCTGGGAGACTACAGGACACCAAGGAAATTAAACACTGGTGTAAATGCAACTTCGGATTACTTTGGATTTATTTGCAGCACTTGAAGAAAAATGGATCAATATCCCCTTTGGGTGTCTAGTGTACATGCAAGTGAGTAAATGACGTAGCCAGTAGCCATTCCATTCCAGGAACACCCATCATGTATATACGTCGTATACTGATTCCAGCCCATCTGATGCTGTACAATTTATCACCCCCTTCTATCCCATCCATCAGTGGAAGAGGGCCACCACAGGAACACTGCTGGCCAGACAGTATTTGGGTGGTGAGACCCATGACCACTGTCATGGTAGTCACATGGTAGTGTGTATGCCACTGCCACGATTGTATTTGGCACAGTGGTATTATAGCAATATACAGGCTACAGTCAGAAATTGTAAATTGTAAAGTACTTGCACACAGCAACAACAGTTGATATGGAAAACAAGCAAACAATCTCTCCCAGGGCAAACACTCAGAGACGTGACCAGGGAAGCTTAACGCTGACCCAGGCACCATGAACTGCTTCTGACCTGACAAGGCCTGGGATTTTGGAAGTATCTAGAGAGTTGTTTGTGTGGCTTGGCAGCATATTCGATGGTTACACCATTAAGCTATTAAGGATCAAGACAGACACAGACCCAGACAGAAAAACACTGGCAAAGAGAAAGTTATCGAACAGAACAATCTAAAATTTCAGTTTCCCTTCATGTCTTTCATTTAGATCAGTGGTGACATTTCAGTGAAGCAACCTTCCATTGATTTCATGCATCAGTAAAAAGGTTAATTTTCAGAGAATGGGTACATCCATGTGCTTTGCTCCACTACAATCAATGTAAACCATAAAGCTGAGGCTAATATGGTCCTAAAGAACGAAAAATGACATGCATTCTGCTCATATTACTGGCAGCGTACACCAGAAAAGCAAAACATACGTGTATATAAAAGAAGCACGGAAGGCATGAAGAGTGCTAGCATGAAGTTCCTGTCTCCATGTGACTAACCATATGACCATCTGTGTGCTAGCTCAAGTATCTGGCTGCCCTCCAGTGTCATATTAACCAGGGCAACATCCAGCATGGCACCATAGGTGCAACCTGGATCATTATCTACAGAGGCCTTTACATGACTTGATTAGCATGTGGTCAAGGCAGCTAACCGAACACCTGCCATGCAACAAGGCAAATGGAAAGCAGACCCCGCTAGAATCTCTGAATTTGATAATGAGTGTTCCTTCCCGTCCTTCTCGGCTTATAAATGCAAAACATAATCAACTGATGAATAATCATTTGATGATTAATATTGCCTTACATCATAACCCTTTAGCATTATGCCTACTGCATGCATGCAGAGTCTAAAACGGCCGTCTGTCAAATGGCCTGGTTCTCGTTTTTCTCTCTTCCATTTGCTGAATGATGTCAGAGAGTCTCATGAGAACTGGATTTTGCAGGCAAACCCTTTCGATGAGGGAATTATCAAAAATAACCCAACAACTGCCTAAACCACTATCTGTTGTCTAATGCCAGACTGCATGGAATTGAAGTGGTTTAAACTTAAACCCCAAATAATCCTGCCCAGGCTCAGGGGTTGCTCTAGCAGCTGGAACAGACCCAACAGTATATGGGTATAGATTAAATACTCCATGTTGTCTGTGTCTACTTACCTACACATAAAAAAGGGAATTCTTAGACTTAGAGTAATAATAATCGATCTCTTCTGGTGCTACAAGAGGTTTTCCATCTAAAGAACCCAGAAAGAACACCTTACTAAGAGTCTAGCACAGCAGCATGTGGAATGGTTCCTGTCTCCATGAATGGTTCTTGTTGCTATGGTTCTATATATATAGTGCCCCTGCCTTTCTAAAGAGCCCTTAAATAACACATTTGTTTTTATTCGTTTATCAAATTTATCCCCATTTCTCACAGTTTGGTACTGCTAATTAACCCACCCGTCCATGATTCCACCCTAGCACCAGCAATGTTCCCAATACTAGGAGGTTAAGAACATAACTCATGTCTCCTCTGTTACATGCAAAGCCAGCCACCAGATCTTTCAGAACTGCTGCTGATTCAGCTTCGCAAAAGAAAAGCGAGGGGTCCCGGCCAAAATCACTTAAGAGTCATGAGGGGAGTGAGCACCATCTACCCAACCGGAGAGAGAGAGCACAGCCAATTGTGCTCTCTTGGACTCCGGACGCTGATGGCAAAGCAACATTTTGCTTGAGATTCGAAGTCGGGACCTCCGGGCCACAGTGGTAGCACATTAGAGCGATGAGCCACTCTGAGTCCTATTAAGAGTTCAGCACATCAGCATATAGAATCAGATGTTTCTACACACAATGATAGTCGTTAGGAGGGAATTCAATGCAGTGAACACACACTCATACACTTTAGGGAGCAAACACACACAGCCACCACTGCCCCTTAATTCCAGTGTTTTTTTCACCAGATTTCAGCATAATTCAGTCATTGTGATATTCCAGAATGGCCTGATATGAAACTGAGCATTGAAAAGGAACTTACTAACTTAAATTTCCTTATAGGTGATGGGAACCAGGGGTTACACTGTCTACAATGCAATTATAGCCATTTGATTTATCTGACCTGTGAACCTACACTCGTCTTCTCTGTTTTTAATATATATTGTCAAAAGACAAAAATTAATACAGTCTGAGAAAAGGCAAGCTAATTTGCCTTACAACATCCTGAATGTGTCTCCTCCAACCTTTCCCAAAAAGGCCACAGGCATCAGGTAGCCTGGGCATTTGTAATCAGTTCCTATTTTCTGTAAGAGCTTTCTATGCCGTAGCTTTCAAAAGCATTAAGCTCAGCAGACGTCTGACTCCTGTCACCACAATTCTGATTCAGATCTACACAATTCAATTCTGATCTAAGTTTCTCTAGAATAGAGCCTTTCACACCAAACCACTCTAGATGACTTTCTTTACAGACATTTTGAAATACTGGCAGAAATTCCCTTGAAAATGGATCTTTCTGAGAGGTGTCTTACGTTTCTGGTGGAATCTTCATCTGAGCTTTTGTCAAGAGGCAAAACCAGCCTGAGTAAAGCAGGAAGACCGTGACCCATGTAGGTCCGGTCCTGTGCCGGACGGTGCCGGCAGCCGTCCCCGGGGAGCACATCTGTGTCCTCTGCAGCGCTGCCATCCAACAGCAGTCCAGTGGAGCTCACAGCTCCACTAACTCCACAGAAAACCCGCTCTCATCCCAAAAGTCATGCTGATGTCTCCAAGATTTTCAAACCTCTGCCAGGCTGATCATCTACTGTGCTGCTGGTTCATACTCAAGGGTTCACTGGTGGGATGTAGGTTTGCAGGGTTGGTCCAGGTCTGTCTTTTTCTTCATGAAATCCAGTTCAGCATTCTTCATGATGACAGGGGAAGTCCAAAAAAAGAAAAAAGAAAAAAAAAAGAAAAATAAAATCCCAAACAAATTCAGTAATCCAGATAATCCAATCTCGGGTTCATCTTTTTCCACTGAGTTCTGAATTTGACAACTGAAGAAATCATGTTCTCCAAATCAGGTGGAAAAACTTTCACCTGCAGGTGATTACATCCTCCTGCAGGACGGGCAGCCACGTGAGAAAATGACACCTCATACCTTCAGCAAAATGAGAACAGCCATTGCATCCACGTGCAAAAGAGCCACTGAACAGTTTTGACAGGGTGGCTACATGGACTCACTGCCAAAGCACTCAATCCGCCGCTTTGCAGCGTAATCCACTTGGATTACACTCTCCTCACACAGTGAGTTCACAGGCTAGGGGGTGGGGTGTGGGGGGGCCGAAGGAAGGCGGGGGATACAGGGTGGGAAGGCAGGCGATTGGGCGAGTTAGAGTTGCCAGACCTAAGAGGATTAGCAGTGATTTCTGGAGGCAGGGCTCTGTCCAGCCAATCAGTGCAGAGTGAACAGGAGGACCTCCAGAAGTGGCTTTTAATGAGGGACAAGGACATCTAGTGGGAACAAGGTGGTCTTGTCACTGAGAACAGTGAACAGCTCAGCTCTGCCACATGTTTGAGGGAGAGCTGAGCAGCAGATGAATGGGATTGCTAGATGATGTGGAAGGATCTGATCGTCAGGAGCATTAGAACCTACGACATAGGTCATTCAACCCTTTTACTGTAATGATCAGCTTGATTTTGGTGATCTTTAATGAATAGTTCACCTCCATATTACCACCATGTTAGTCACTGACCTGCTTACTAGAGATCTACCTTCTAGCAGGTTCCACCTACTACACAAATCTACAGTAACACACCTCATTCAGCAAATTAAGGATGTCTGATGAGAATATGAATAAGGCCCACTTTCCCAAAAACATCTTAGATGTTAAGAGAGAGAGAGAGTTTCCAGTGTGATGTTCACTCAGGTGCAAGATGCTTCTGGGAAACCCAACCCAGGACTGGAGCAAAGGTCTGCATGAAGGTTAATCTCTAGGAGCAGGGTTGAAGACCACAGTCCAAACCCAATGGCTCTCGGTTCTGGTCCTGGAAAATCACTACCCTGCTCATTTGAGGGTTTTTCTGTTTTGGCAGACCCACCCCATCAGGTATGTTAGAGTAGAAGAAACACACAAATGTGCAACCTTGGCTACCTCAGAACCAGGATTGTGAACCACTGTCTTAACCACATTCCTAAGGTTTTTACCAATGTCTTCTACTCACACTGAACTCCTTGTGAACCCATCATGTCTTCATGTCGAACATCCTGTTTATTTCTGGCTAAATCAGCAGTCCCCTGACTTTTAACATTGGTCACTAGCTTATGAGACCTTTAGAGTCATCCATGGATCTAAAAAGTACCAAGAAGCATAAGAAGCTTATGTAAAGAACAGCTTGTCTCAAAATCTTACCCAGTTATAGTTGCATGCATGAAGTCAAAATATACACATAAAGATGCACTCAAGGGAATTAAAGGAATAAGTACTTTGTTTTATGTTTAATGATTAAACAGATCAATTATCTGTCTATTAATCAATGATTTATAATACACTCTTAAAAATGAAAGATTCTTTAAGTGAGGCCATAGAAGAACCACCTTTCTTGCATTTATTTAATTATTTATTTTCCTATGTACTTTTTTTCTTTACCCTCTTTAGACCATGCTTCCCTTTGATCTCATATGAGAACATTGTTTTTTTGTAAAAATGACTAAGTTTAGTTTTTATACTTGTTAGGGCCTACTAATCCCAAATAGGAGAAATTACAAATGCACACCAAGCTAAGCAAAAGTCCGGGCCTCAGGAGGTTAACTTGTACAACTTCCTTTTTATGTGAATGTACCACTAACCATTGTGCACAATAATGATCAATGTTATATGGTATCTATTGTAAATAACCACAGACATGCTGAGCTTTGTATTAACAGTTCTTAACAGTGGTGTCTAATGTGTTGTACTTGTTCTTACACACAGATACTTCTGGACATTTCCATACAAAACATGGATAATATGGAATATATGGAAATATGCAGCAAATTATATATATATATATATTTAAAAAATAAATCACTTGCAGCAAGTTAACTCACTGGCAAGAGAAATACAGAAAATCTCATGGGCTTGAGATTTGTAATTGCTCTGGGAAATGTAATTAAAATAAAGAAATAAGTAAAAAAAAAAAAAAAAAAAAAAACTCAATTCCAATACTTTGGAAGTACACATTGTCTAAAATGATACTCCAGTACAGCAATAACAAAATGTACTCATGTGTTTACAAACCCTGACCGCAACATTCATTTACATTACATTTACATTTATGGCATTTAGCAGACGCTCTTATCCAGAGCGACTTACAAAGTGCTTTGCTATTTACCCAAGAAAACCTCAGCTAGTTAGAATAGACTAATACAAAAGATACCTCCAAGCTTAGACATTACTAAACACAAGACAATAAGGCGACCATAGAACTATTCGTCCAAGTACTCTCTGAAGAGGTGGGTCTTCAGTCTGCGTTTGAAGACAGCGAGCGACTCGGCCGTTCGGACATCCAGGGGCAGCTCGTTCCACCACTTTGGTGCCAGGACAGAAAAGAGCCTGGACGCTTGTCTTCCGCGGATTTTGAGGGATGGTGGGTCGAGCCGAGCCGTACTTGAAGCTCGAAGGGCTCTTGGTGCGGATCGGCTTTTGACCATTGCCATCAGATACGGAGGGGCTGGTCCGTTCTTGGCTTTGTAGGCCAGCGTCAGGGTTTTAAATCTGATGCGGGCAGCTACAGGAAGCCAGTGAAGAGAGAACGCAGCAGTGGAGTGACATGGCTGAATTTAGGGACATTGAAGACGACCCGTGCCGCTGCATTCTGGATGAGTTGCAGGGGCCTGATGGTGCGCAGAGGGAGACCAGCCAGAAGAGAGTTGCAGTAGTCAAGTCTGGAAGTGACGAGAGACTGAACAAGCACCTGGGTGGCCTCTCTAGAGAGGAAGGGTCGAATTCTCCGGATGTTGTACAGAAGAAATCTGCAGGACCGAGTTACGTTTGCAACATGACTTGAGAACGATAACTGATCATCCATAACTACACCAAGGCTTCGGGCTTCAGTAGAGGGAGTGACCAGTGAGTTCTCGAAGGTGATGGCAAGATCGTTTCTTGGTCCAGCAGTTCCCGGGATGTACAGCAACTCCGTCTTGCTGGGGTTGAGTTTGAGGTGGTGAGCCGCCATCCAAGACGAGACGTCGGCGAGGCATGCTGAGATACGGGCAGAAACCTGTGTGTCAGACGGTGGGAAAGAGAGCATGAGTTGAGTGTCGTCGGCGTAGCAGTGGTAAGAGAATCCATGGGAGGAGATCACTTTACCAAGAGAGTGGGTGTATAGTGAGAAAAGAAGAGGACCAAGAACTGAGCCTTGTGGAACGCCAGTGGAGAGACTACAAGGAGCGGACGTGTCGCCCTGCCACGTTACCTGGTATGAGCGTCCCTGCAGGTATGATGCGAACCATTGCCATGCAGAGCCGGTAATTCCAAGACCGGCAAGGATAGACAGGAGGATCTTGTGGTCCACTGTGTCAAAAGCTGCGGAGAGGTCAAGAAGGATCAGAACCGAGGACAGTCTGGCAGCTTTAGCTGCATGGAGCTTCTCTGTAACTGCAATGAGAGCAGTTTCAGTAGAGTGTGCAGCTTTGAAGCCAGACTGGTGGGGGTCCTGAAGATTGTTCAGAGTGAGAAAGAGAGACAGTTGGTTGTAGACGGAACGTTCGAGAATCTTTGAGAGGAAAGAGAGAAGAGAGATAGGTCTGTAGTTGCCGATGTCCAAGCTGTCTAGAGTTGGTTTCTTTAGGATGGGCACGACTCTGGCAGACTTGAAGGCCGATGGTACCTGACCTGATGACAAAGAGCTGTTTATGATAGAGGAGATGAAGGGGAGGAGGTTTGGAGCGATTGTTTGGAACAGAGGGGATGGAATAGGGTCTAGTGGACAGGTGGTAGGATTATTGGAGGTGAGAAGATGTAGGAGGTCATCTGTGGAAAGAGGAGAGAAGCAAGTCAGAGAAGAGGGAGGAGGAGGGCAGTGTCTAGAGAGCTGGGTAGAGGCAGGGGGGAAGGATCGGCGG
This sequence comes from Salminus brasiliensis, assembly GCF_030463535.1. Lineage (NCBI taxonomy): Eukaryota > Metazoa > Chordata > Actinopteri > Characiformes > Bryconidae > Salminus > Salminus brasiliensis. The sequence continues at coordinate 7,052,193 of NC_132896.1, read as the reverse complement.
ATCTTGTCAACCTTTTCTTCAAAGAAGGAGACAAAATCGTCTGCAGACAGGGTAGTGGGAGGTGGGGGAGTAGGAGGGTTGAGGAGAGAGGAGAAGATGGTGAATAGTTTGCGTGGGTCAGATGCAGAGGATTCCAATTTCCCCCTGTAGTAAGATGCTTTGGCGGCAGCAACTTCCGTTCTAAACCTGGAGAGAAGAGACTGATAGGAGTGGAGGTCGGAGTCGTGTTGTGACTTCCGCCACTTCCTTTCAGCCAGTCTTAGCTCTCTACGGTTGTTGCGGAGAACATCTGACAGCCACGGGGAAGGTGGAGAAGAATTTGCTGAACATTCCTTACTTGTATCCTAACTGCAACAAAGAGGATGGTCCATTTTTGAAATGGTGCTGCCAAACCCACTCAAGAGTGTGGACAAGCAATTCTGGAAACCTGCATTATTACAAGGCCGAAGTGATCAAGGACTCTTGCAACATCTGGACTCAATATGACCAACCTGAGAAGACCATGGTGTTGGAGCTGAAAGTACTGACAGGGGTCTTCTTTGCCCGATATGAATTTTGATATAATGGTGTCCTAATCTTTTTTTTGCACCTTCATGGATCATTCTGCTTGCGTTCATGCAGCAAACCAAAACAATGAACCAATAAAAATACACAATAAGGAAAAAGTAGCAGATCATTCTTAGCAACCCGAAAGAAAAGAAGAGACACCTGCTGTTTAAACTGAGAACTTCATGTCTACTGAAACACTGCTGTGAGCAGGTGTGTCTGGATGCAGGTCAGATGCAGATGTTATATTCAATATTGCATCACTTTACTGGAGCAGACAGGCAGCCTGGAGCAGAACATTATGCAGAAGACTGGCACAATTTATGCAGACAAACAACATTTTTTTGAGCTGGAACACAGAGTGGGAATCCTAAGAATGGAATAAAAAAAGAGGCATGACACTACAGTAAAGGATGGTTATTTATTCAAGCTTTTGCTTTTCTACAAATAAATATGACAAGTCATAAGAGCACTGATGGGTCATTTTCTTTCCATACACAACCATGCTGTTATTGATCTCCAATGGGTTTTTGGTGATAGCCTACTGTCCTTTTGACACATCTGGCTGTTGCCAACAGAACTACTGAAGCATAGTGCTTTGAGCTCCATGCTGGAGTTTCAAGCATATTTTACCAACATGTAAAAAGCCTTCTTTCTGTCCAAAGTTGACATGCTGATGGCCTCAGGATATTACAGGAAGCGAATGCCTGCTCCAAACTGCACTCCATCGCATATCCTATAGAGACAAAAAGAGGGGGGGATAGTACAAAACATTACAACAAGCACAAACCGATTCTCTTGAAGGACATTTGTTTGACATGTGCTACTGCAAAGACAGCTGAAACTAAACGTTTCATTAATTAATGAAATTACAGATAATTTAGTGCATACATGCATCTTATGCAATTTCATTAATACTAAATAATGCAATCAAATATGTTATTTTGCATAAAACTTTATAAAGTGCAGAATTGTATTGTACTTGCATTATTAACTATTATTGAATTATCGGTTTATAATCTATTTTTTAATATATAATATCATATGATCTATTAGTTGGCTTGATACTGTTTGCACATCCCATTTGTATTACATGACTAAAAAAATCTAAATCACAGATGAGAGAAAATGCAATACAAGGATAATTGAATCCCAACGTGGTCAATGACCGATGAGTTAATATAATAGAGCGATCATAAAAAAATAAGAAAAAAAAATCAAAAATATTTGGCTAACCGTCTAATTTAGCCAACAGTATATGCAGCCTACCCCCATAACAGTGCTTGGTCAATTATAAGATCTGTGGTGTTCTTTACTGTTTTTGCAAATCACGTTTTTGAGGCTTAAACAGAAGATCTGTAACTGTGCCCTAGATAAAATCAGAGTTTTGCAGCTCCAGCACAAATCCTATTCAGAAACTGTATTAGTATATTAATGTTGTGCACATCTAAATACTAAATACTGTTGGGACCTTGAGCAAGGCCCTTAATCTCTCTGCTCCAGGGGCTTCCTGGCTTTCCAAGGTGGTGTATCCAAAGAGAAACATTTACTGTACTGCACAAGTATCAATATCTGTATAAATATCTCTAAACCTGTACAAGTATGAATATAAAAAATACATGATTATTATGAGTCCATAAATACTTAAAGCTTGTGCTACACAAGAGGCTTGAAGACGCTATATTGTCAAAAAATATTATATTATAGTAAAAAAAAATAAATAAATAAATAAATAAATAAATAAATATTATAATAATAATAATAATAATAATATATATATATATATATATATATATATATATATATATATATATATATACACACACACACTTAGGCTACACTATATGCGGTACGGACACTATATTTAAGTATTTGGACACCTGCTAATTCACTGTTTCTTCTGAAATTTAGGGTATAAAAAAGGGTTCATCCTGCATCTGTTGAAGTAAATGTCTCTACTGTCCAGGGAAGGCGCTCTACTAGACTGTGGAGCATTGCTGTGTGATTACATTCTGCAATAAGTGTTAGTGAGGTCAGGATGTTGGATGATCAACACCGACCCTCACTTTCTTAAAAGTACCGGACGTAGCACCATCACTCCAGAGAGCACAGATCCACAGCTCCACAACTCAATGCTGAGCGCTTTATATCACTCAAATATATAGACAAGCTGTGTGTGAGCATTTGCACGTCTGTGTCAGCAATGTGTGCAACTAAAACTAGCTGAATGCCTTGATTAGAAGGTGTGTCTACAAACATTGACTGGACCAGAGTGATATATAGACAAGCTGTGTGAGCATTTACACATCTGATAAGGGCTGTCCATAGTGTTTAGTGTCCTAACAACATTGTTGCAAACATAGCCTTTAAATCATGTTTCAAGTCAAACTGGTTCCACAGGACCTCTGCTTATGTTACATACAGCCAGACTGGTTGAGCATTATGGTGAGCGAGGTGAACTTAACAGGTGAGGTAACACATCCAAACTGGTTAAACAGCAAAACAGGTAAGCGTGTACCTGTCTCCACTTTGGACACCCATGGGAATGCAATAGTTGAGCTCCAGCCGAGCGATGTTCCCAAGACGCAGCACAATGCCTGCTCCATACGACCAGCGAATACACTCTGCCAGCTTGCTCAGGTGGGCTCGGGGCCCCTCACCTAAACAGGAACAACAGCTAGAGTAAAAGACCTGCAATGGAATACCACCTCATTGCTGTAGCATAAGTACAGCTTACTCCAGAAGCGAATGTATTAAGAGTCTTGCCAAAGAATTCTCACTGCTATAGCACTGTGGCTCCAGAACTCACCGTAGTTGAGGTTGCACAGGTTTCCGGCATTGAGGAAGAAGTGTGTCCTGAAGAGGTCTCCAAAGCCACCTCGGCCTGGCCTGAAGGGTAGAGGGGTGTACAGGTGGAGCCCACCGGCCCAGTATGCCTCCCCACCCAGATAATCACCTGCCATGAAGGGTGACACAACAGCTGTATTTTCCCCCCACTTATATACATTCAGGACATGAAACATGCTGCTGCATATAGGTTTCTTTATTTATAGAGTTATTTATAGACTTATAGAGTTATTTATTCAATCTCAAGACTGAATAACTTGCATATTCCTTTCATAGTAGTCACCAGATAATTTATGGTAGTATATTAACCTATATAACCTATATAACCTCTAAGTGTAAGTACTGAGATTTTTACCTTCACTCTGTGGTCCAATGCTGTACATGCTGAAGCCCCTCACGCTGGTGGGACCTCCCAGATAAAACCTGTTAACATTCAAACATAATAACTATATCTTTCATTGCAGTCCTACCAATGTTAAGATGTTGGTTGTAGTCTTTTTTCAACTTTAAAATACGACTACATCCCGCTTTCTTGGGGCAGTGGTGGCTCAGCGGTTAGAGCGCCGGGATATCGATAACAGGGTTGTGGGTTCGATTCCCGGGCTCGGCAAGCTGCCACTGTTGGGCCCTTGAGCAAGGCCCTTTACCCTCTCTGCTCCCCGGGCGCTGGAGTTGGCTGCCCACCGCTCTGGGTGTGTGTGTGTACTCACTGCCCCTAACACGTGTGTGTGTGTGAGTGTGTGTTCACTACCAGATGGGTTAAATGCGGAGGACACATTTCGCTGTACAGTCCACACTGTACAGTGACGAATACGTGCACCTTTACCTTTTTTTAAAAGAACAGTTCAGTTAAAAAACAGCTTTACAGAGTAAAGATAGCATACTGTCAACTGCTCTCAAATAGCCTAGACTATGTGGTTTTAACACTGTAACCTAAAAAGGATCTTCATATCTGTACAAGTGCAAATGTGTGTTGACTTAGACATGCAGTTCACACAATAATAACCTGTGGAGCATAACCTTCTATCCTTCTAAAGAAGCAAATCCACTCAAACTCTCATTACAAGACTAATATGCAGCAGAAAAACATCAACTAACCTGTCAGCAATGGACGTAGGTTTGTCTCCAATGGGTAGCAGCATACCTCCCCACAGAGAGGCAGAGAGGACCTAGAGGGAAGAGAATGGTTCAAAAACTGACAGCATTTGAAAATTCCCCAAATCTATTTAAAGACCCAATAATGCACTGCCAGAGAGAGCTTGAGCTGTGTTTTTACTGCTCACCGAGTCCCAGAGGAGACGTCTGTTCAGCTGAATCTCAAAGTCCTCCTTCAAAAAGCTAGCATCTCCACCCGTATAGCCTGCCAACTCCTAGGATGGCAGAAAGCTGGCTCAGTGTTTCCGGTTAAGGTTTCTATTTGTATAGAAAATATGCACCTGTAAGTGACTTGTGGTCATAATACACACCTGATTGATCTTTAGTAAGGCACCCCTCTTGGGAAGGATTGGAGAGTTGCGCGTATCAATGACCATTGCATGCTGAAATAGAGGAAGAAATCAAGAGATGAGAAATTCCATTTAATTTAAGGAAGCAAAGAAGGATCCTGAATAATCAGCAGTTAATATATAAATCAGTAATCTGATCAACATGCACTTGAGTAATCAGATAATGACAACCTCTAGGTTTACAGTCAGGCAGTAACTAGAGTTCTTTGCAATCAGTCAATAATCTCACAGAACAAGACGTGATGTAAATGTCATGCAAAACCCAAACTTCACGTTGTGACTTTTTATTTATTTCATACATCGAGCCACCATGCATGCACACATTGAGAAATCTGATTACTGGGCTTTAATCCAGTTCGCTTTTTCAGATTTCTTAATCAGATTTCTAGACCTTACTCCAAACTAAAAGAATCAGAGTATGCTCTTTACATGACCACTTGAATAATCAGATAACTGCAGTTTGTGGATTATGAACAGATTTTCAAGTGTATGTATACAGTCTTAGTGTGGAAAGATTTTTATTCCAAGACATTTTTGAGCAATTCTATTGGTCCATTCATCATCACGAGAATGTGAGGAACAGCTGCCAGATTCGCATTAAGCAACAACAAAAAAAGGTTTATAGAAATTATCATACCGAGAGAGAGGATTTGAGGGAGTGGCCACTCTCCTCTCTGACTGCGAAGGAGGCAGTACGAGCCAAACAGCCCAGCTCTCTCCACACACCCTCCCACTTCAGTGTGTGGTTCGTCTTCCAGATTGGGAACTGCCAAAGAGAACAGAACAGCATCTAAATTGATGTACATGTTGTGACAACAGTTATGAAAATAACAGCAAGAGTAAAACACTTACACTGAATTCTGTGGAGATCCCTCTATCAGTCTCCCTCAGAGAACTCCATGGGAACTGCCCTGTGACCTTGTATAGGTTTATGGAGAAACTGAAAGCGCAAATCTGAGTGTCACTTGGAACCCATGAACATCTGGCACACTAAAGACCTTCAAAAACAGAAACTGGAGAATACTGTAAGATAAATTAACAAAAACTACAATGAAGACCAGTGTTTCTCAATGCTCTAAATCCTGTATAGCCACCATACATTCCACAATTTTAAGTTTGCTCTCTCTCAACTACCAGGACTTCTGTACCAGCTATTTACAGCTCTTGATGGCTTGGTACAGGTGTGCTGAGAGGTTATGGACTTTATTGTGGGAAATGTGGACTAATAGTGGAACACTAATTTGGAGTTCTGAAGTTTTGGAGTTTAGTAATAACAAGGACATGGATTGTGTCACCAAGCGTACTTGCGTTCAAAGTGTCCAGGCTGGGGCTTGAAAAAGGACAGGCCATAGGATGTTTCTTTGGTGCCATAGGAGAACTGAAAGGTGAGCTTCTCAGCACGGCCAAATACATTGGGAAGTTTCAAACCCAGCACCTGAAATCAAATCAGAAAAAAGCAGCCATGCTTCACTTCTTATAATGAAGTCATTTTTACAGGTTTTCCTCAAAGCTCAAAGCCAGTGGTCTCCAATACTCTCCTAGGAGAGCTACCTTCAAATCAAATGCACCCCATACAGCCATTCAAGCAGTAATTATTTAGAATGCATGAGGTGGATCCAACATCTGTGGGAAGTTAGCCCTCCAGGAGCAGGAATAAAGACCACTGTTTAGGATATTTTCTACCAATTAACTTTTACAGATGAAGACATGTAGGGTAGGAACCTTGTGGGGCACTAACTGTTATCCGTACCGCTATTTAGCATTTGCATCTGTGATAAAGGAAGTAGCAAATTCAGCATTAGGGTGCATATACAACTCACCATGCTCCCCTCATTGTTTCCAACCATGGTGTTGTAACTCCCAGTCATTCTCCTGAGCTCCTTTACCTCGAATGTCACATCCAGTCCGTTGGGCAGTGCATCCTCACCTGGGACAAAGGATATTTCATAGTTAATTTTAATGTTTTGACACTTTTCCAGCAAACAAGCACCGTCTCTGAACATACCTTCTGCAGTATCAATGACAACTTCTACTTGTCTGAATATTCCCAGCCGCAGCAGTTTCTGTCTGGCATCATGGGACTTCTTCATCACCTGTGGGCACAGATTCAAGCATCACAAGACCACTGTGTTCAGCTCTAACGTAATCACAGTATTCCTACAAGAAGCACACAAATGATACTCACATCAATCAAGTTCTTGGCACGGAAAACATCCGCAATTTCATACGTCAAAACGTCTTCCTTAGTTCTTCCAAGGCCATCTATATGCACATGCTGGACTATGACCTTAACAATTACAGAGGATTCAATAATTACTCACATCCAAATAAAACACACTTACTTTCAGTAATAAATAAATATTACTCACATCTTTGTTTTCAAGTACTTCTTGTTGGGGCTCATGCTCCGGTTCCACCAGGTCCAGGTCATCTGCTTGTACCCCCAGTTCAGGCCCTTGCATTGGGAGGGGGTCTAAACTCTAATAGAGAAGATGAAATTATTTAACTTAATAAATTTTAAAAAGTTAACCTTGCTTCCTAAAATTTAATATAATAAACCATCATAACATTTGAACAATTAATGTTCTGTTCATTTTCTATTAGCAGATCAATTGAACATTTTACAGTAAAGAGTGCTAAATTATTCCAAAAAATATAAAAATGTGCCATTAAATTGTACTTCTAACTGAGTGAATGATCAAACATGTCTTCCTGAGTGATGCAAACACGTTCATTCATCTCGCTTAAACCTTTTAACAGAACTGTACACCCAACACCCATCAAGTTTATGATACTGGTCATGCAGAAAACAGGTCCCGTGTAATTCCAGCACAGTCCCTGCTTTCCACTTCCTTCATGCACAATATCGCCTGGCTCGACTGCGCTGACAATGGCAAGCCATGATCAAAACATATCTGATAACAGCCCATGATCCTCTGACCCACAGGTGCGCAAACCCTCCAGTCTGATCGGTCAATAACAACCTGCCTAAAGGGAGCAGGGAGCTGGGAGCAGGGAGCTGGGAGCAGGGAGCTGGGAGCAGGGAGCAGGGAGCTCCAGGCTGGCCCTGGTCAGAGGTCATTGCTTTGGTTTCTTCATTAGGAACGGAAAGAAGAGACGCACTTACTCTGGCATGCACGGTCCCCATGTCTAAAAGCACCGTTACATTCAAATGATCCTAAAACTTCGTGCACTCCTAAATGATTTAGGGGGAAATTTCCGCGGCTCTTCCTGCTAACACACTAGCCATTCACCAGGAGGCCGCCATGACACTTCTTCACTCCTCCCCCACGTGACGGGCAAGATGTGCAGCAACACGTCATTACGCTCTTTCTTTCTTTTTTTACGTAAACACTCATTTTCCAACATTTAAATGCACCAAAACTAAAAAATATATATTTATAAATTATTATTATTTATTTTTATTTAGTTATTTAGTTATTTAGTTATTTATTTATTTATTTACTTTTTTCATCAAGCTAGCTTAGTCTCTGGCCTGTATGTACTAGGAGTGAACAGTATATTTTGAAACGTTAATATTAATTCAGATTTAATGTTAATATGTACATACTAGCTATAAAAGTGATTTATGTCTGTTGTGGACGGCTTAAAGATAGGCTTAAGTTTACCTGTGCTGCAGTGTTTAGTGGTAACTTAGAAAAGCAAATAAATACATGAACTGGTCATCTGTTGACTTAATAAATTCAAATATATATATATTTTTTTACTTTTGAAATTGTCTTTAGCATAATAGTGGCAGTCCAATACTGTGCAAAGGTCTATTGAACAGGAGAACAAGTAAATGTGTCTAATATATGCCTAATAAACTGTCTCGAGGAATGTGTCTTTTCCCCTTATAATATCTCAGTGTAGTTTTGAGATCTTTAGCCTCAAAGCTCAGACACAGAAGCTTTAATAGAGGACTTTTTAGGAGATAAAAGGACCAGAATAGGTAGGGAGTCAAGGTCAAGGTCAAGGTCAAGGTCAAAACACAATAGACAATAAATACAAAACAATAACAATATAAAGATATAAAAATCCAAATGTGTGCATGAAGGCCCAAAATAAGTTACAATACTAACAGTAAGATGGACTAAATAAATATGTGGAGCAGGGATGTGCTGTGCGCATGCTGAGGAAGAGGAGTCTGGCACCTACAGCTTGTGTCTGTAGTGATATGCAGGGTTCTAGTGTTTGCGTTCTGCGCATGTGCAAGAGAGTCGCGATAGGACGATAGGAGTGCGGTGCCAGAGCATCCCAGAGAGCCAGCTAACTTTCTCAAGTCATGGTGTGTTTGTTGTGAACCCAAGACGATGTCCCGAGAGGAGGGTGGAGTTCAGTCTAAAATGTGATCGTCTAAAACAGAATAAACCTGTTGTGAAACAAATACTAGAAACTTTCGTAACCTGTTAAGGGCACTATGTAGGGAGCTGGGACATAATTGGGACCCAGCCAGTGATCTGTCGGTTAGAGTAGTAGTAGAATCAGTAGGCGGGGTCTGTGTTTGATTGACAGAATGAACGTGGCGCGACCATTTCCATGGCAACACGGAGCGTCGTTGGTTGGTTACAGAGGACATTAGCTAGTAGCTAGTCTCTCACTGCTTTCGGAGAACTGGGTGAGCATTTCACAGTTTCCACTTTCCTACATTTCCTACATTTAGTTATTTATTTATTATTTATATTATTATATTTATACTACAGCTGTGTAGTTATTTCCTGCTTTTCAGTAGCTATCTAACTCATTAAAACCATGCCTGGGAAGCCTGTTTTAGGCCTGACATGCTTTTCACAATAAAAGTTCATTCTGTGTTTAATTAAAGTGGTAAAAACTTAAAGCAAGGAACAGACAAAAATAATTAGGCCTACAAAAACAACAGAAACCATTAGCACTAGATAAATGTGTCTGTTGGTTTGTGGTGATATTCCCTAATAACGTCTAAAGCTCAGTAATAGTATTTTGTGAGCTCTTATGGTTTAACTAGCTAACAAATAATCTGTCTAAACAAAAAGTTTGGTGGTTTTGGGATCTAAAGGCGATTTCCAACTACTGAGCCAATCCCCATTACCAAGCAAACGCATCAGGTTGTAGGTCTTATGCTCTGGTGTTATGCTCTTTTTAGCTGGGACGTGTCTGTACTGACCGATAAACAAGTTCAGCAATGAAATCAATGAACTTAATCAATAAACTTATGGTGTGACTCTCAAGGAACCCAGTATTGATGTCCTTGGTAGTACCTCTCAGCCCAGGCCTGGAGGACCTGAGGCCTACGTCTCGAGGAATCACTATCATCCCCAGAATCAGGAGTGCCTCTCACACACCCAGCGTAGACCTTCAGGGGGAAAATGACCTTAAATCTGACTCTGGTAAGGATGGAGTTTTTTTAAACTATACACGTCCACTTCTACTCAATTATATTTTAGTCATTCATATTTATACATGTTTCTAGCCATTCCTTTTTGAGTGTAATTTAATGTTACATTGGTGAAAACACCTGGACTGATCTGTGACCGATCCCACTTTTTAATTTGAACATTTTAGACAAATGCCCCAAACTAAGATCAGCTCCTATGCTGCTAAATACTAAATGGTAGAAGTTATGTTGTGATTATATTAGTTACTCCGCACTTGAGTAGAACTGGCACTGGTACTTTTGTATTGTTTTTGGAAATGTATTTTTACTTCTACTTGAGCAAATCAGTACAGAGAAGTAACAACATATGGATTTAGTATGGAGTACTCTACCCACCTCTAGAAATAGAACCTTAGGGGTTGGCTAGATAATACTACTAGATCTTAGCCTCCCAAACCCCAAAGGCCTGAATGTAAGCCTGCACTTCAGTTCCTCACACCAGTATATAGCAGCTGCAATCAAAGTAGTCCGTTGAACCTAAAGAAAATGTGTAATTTCGTCTTCTTTTCCTTCTTCTGTCTAGTCTCCTCTGTGCTGTCAGTGGCAGATGAGAATTTGTCTTTAGCGGACATTGAGAGCATGCTCTCACAGAAAGTGAGGATCAGGAAGGACGACCTGAAGGCAGCTTTCTGTGCCTTTGACCAGGAGAGGAGGGGCACTGTCACCAAAGGGGAATTTCGTCGTGTCATTGAGGGCTTCCTTTTGCCACTTACTCAGTCTCAGTTTGAAGCCCTGTTGGCAAAGGTGAGCAAATGCAGAAATTCTAAAGAAGTATATACTGCCTTTATTGTACTTTGACTTAATGTACCTGCTATTATAAACAAGCTAAAATATGGAGATCCTGGTCAAAATGTTTAAACCCAGTTCAGTTCAGTTGTATTATTGTATTCATGCCAGGTTCCAAAGAGAGCAAATGGAGCCATACCTTATATGGAATTTCTGCGACAATACTGCAAGGTCACGTCAGCATCAATTAGGTATTGTGTGTAACAGCAGATCATATTTTTGTTCATTTGATTGTATGAGTATTCAAAGAAACTGATTAGCGTCTCTTACTACAGAATTCCATCCGTAAGTGGCAGTCACAGGAACTGGCCACTGGGAGAGCTACAGTGCCACCTGAAGGACAAGGTGGGACATTTTTTTGCACCTTGAGTTTGTAATGTTGTTTAGTGCCTTACATGTTTTTTTTTTATTCCATGTTTTCCTAACAGATTGGAGGCAACCTTAAAAACATCACGAGGGCTTTTCGCCTGTTCGATTATAATCGAGATGGGCGGATTCAAAAGCATGAACTGAGGAGAGTTCTGGAGAGTTACTGCTTCCCTCTGAGCCAGCAGGAGTTCCACAGGTCTGAATCCAATCCTGTTACTAACCATCAGGAATACTGTAATACTGCAGTTTGTATGACTGCAACACTGTGTAATGTCATTTGCTTATGATTACAGGCTATGGTCCTTTTACAGTCCAAATAACTCACATACAATGTCCTACAAGGAGTTTCTTGAGAGGCTTGGTGTTGATTGTGAGAACTACAGGAAGATTGTACCTGACTCTGCAAAACTTGGTAATGTCTAAGAGCTTGTTATAATGCTTTAAGGTGGAGAAGGGAGAGGTTGGCTGCAGGAGGTGTTTACTCTGGTATAATAACCAGCCAAACAGGGCTTATAACCATGTTAAAACCTGTCAAACTGATTACTATTGGGGTTACAAACAGGTCAAATAACTGGTCCAGAAAATCACTATAGTTTAGTTAAATGACCAGTCAAACAGACTGTTACTGGATTTGTAATCAGGCCAAAATCACCACTACAACTACAGGCCTATAACCTGGTCAAATGACCAGCAGATTATTATAGGGTTTATAGGGTTTATGATGCACTTATTAATCCTGGTCTTCCTTTGCTTTCTTGAAGCTTTAAATTGGGATGCTGTAAACCGATCTAAACGGTTTAGATCCAAAAGCAGGACAGCAGCTTGGACTACTTCAGCTGAGTCAGCGGATTCTTTGGATGAGATCCACACCAGGTTTCTGAAAAAGGTGAGTATGTGATAGATCACACATATACATACATACATTCAGAATTTTACATGAACAAAATGGCACATATTTTGAGGATACACAAATATGTGCCACATACTGTTAATTTTGTGCAATAGATGGGTGCAAACCATGCCCTTGTGGAAAGAGCACTTCAAGCATTTGACATCACACACAGTGGTGTCGTCTCTCATGATGACCTGAAGTCAGTCCTGAGCAGTTTCATTTTTCCAATCAGTGACAGCACTTTACTGAAGCTTTTGAGCAGGTATGAGGATTGTGGTATAAGATATGGTGGTATAATAGTAGCTGATTCTGTGTGACATTTTTGGTCTGCATTTACATTTGGTTAGATTTGGGGTGAACTCGACAGGACCTGTGGAGTGGAGAAAGTTCATTGATCTGTTCAGAGAAAAGGAGGAGATGCTAAGTGAGGGGTGAGCCGAGATCCTGACATTTCTAATTACCTCCAAGCACTTGTCAGTAAGGGTGGGGAATATCATGATATCCTATTGTTATTATGACAAATTACTTAACAGTAGGCTTTCTAAATATCATTAGTACTTCTAGAACCTGAAAGAACTGCATTTTCCCATAATAGAAAGTATAATTATTTATGTTGTCGCTGGACACTGTAGCACTAGAGGTACTTTCCTTCTGTTTTGACTTAGCAAACATCAGAAGAAATGACATTTCTTACAACATTATCACTTTCATGCAAAAATAAAGGAGAAGAAAACACTTTCTTAACTTTCAATGTCAGTGTAAACATTTTATTCCAATTTTGGAACATTTCTATCAGTCCATTCCTCATAAAATTGTGAAACATTGTAAAGAACATCTGCCAACTACTAAAATGGTGACACACATTGTTTACAAAATGGAAAAAAAGAAAGATAAAGGTTTTTTGCATGACAACAACGAAACTATATTTTTATAGTAGTTACAGTAGTACAAACTACTCACTCAGTAATAAGAGAGTTGATTTATGTGATTACTACATGTTTGCCAGTGTCACTGACTGCAGACCCCTTACAGATCCAGTGTCGGTTAACACAGTTGTATGTTTAGGCATTTCTAGTTAACGGAGATTTCGTTGATTTTCTGAGTATACATACACTATATGGACAAAAGTATTGGGTAATTATTGTATCAAAAGTATTGTAATTATTGATTACACCTTTTAATCATTGAAATCAGGTGTTTCATTTCATTTCCGTGGACATTTTCGAGAGGTGAAATGGTTTGATTTTTGTCTCTACCAGAAAAGACACAAGTCCTGTCACCCCTGACTTCTCCAGTATTGAAGATGTTTTGCCAAGGTTACGTGAGCTGACACTTGAAGTTTTTCCTCTTCTGAAGAGAGGCTTCCTGATATTTGATGAGGTTTGTTAAAGGTTTTAATAGTACCACACACTTGTATTGCATAGGACACATAGCCAGTCTGCTGTAGTTTGACAAAAATCTAAAATCTCAGTTAGTCATTTTCATATGATGCAAAATTAATATGTAAAACTGTAAAACAACAAATGTTATATCACTGGAATGTATTTCAATTACATTTTGTACGTGTGGGCTATTTAATCTCTCTTAGAACAAAACTGGAGCAGTCAGCAGAGCTGATCTGCGGAGGGTTCTGGAGGGTCTGACCTTCAGGCTCACGGATGAGCAGTTTAGAGGGCTGATAGATCTCCTTTGTGTGGCAAACTCAAGAACTATCTGCTACCAGCCATTCCTGGACTTCTTCCAGCAGCAAAGATCATCACTGGTAATACATTTACATTTTTTGTATTTATTGTTATTATACAGTACATATCCAACCCAATGAAAATACTCACAAAATCATACAGTTCATATTCATATCGTTTAGCACAGTAAATTTTAGTTATAGTGAATTAAGTGTATTGTATTGTATGGGTCTCTTTTGTAGGTTCAGGAGCAGAGCAGTAAGTCTGCAGACAAGCCAGAGATCCAGTCTCAACTTTCTACCACATCTCCATCAGCCACTGCAGCCTGGACTGCAGTATGTTCACTTTCCTTTATTATATTAGCTGTGGATCATGAGCTCTGTGTGATGTTCTCAGTTACTCAAGGAACACATTTGAGATACATGTAATGATAATTTTATCATTAACCTGTGTGCGATGTTGGATGTTCTCTAAGATAATTATCTCATAATTTAAGTGTCTTGAGCCTCTGTGTAACATTCAAGGAGAATATTCAATAGTTTACAAATCACATAAATCATTTGTAGGTGGAGGGGATTCTTAAAGAGAAGCTGACTGAGCAGTCTGACTCGTTGATGGAATCCCTAAGCCAGACAGACCCAACTCAAAGCTGCAAAGTTCCTCCTGAAGCCCTGAGAACACTACTCCAGCAGTACGGGTTGCCACTGTCTGACAGCCATTTTAACAAGTGAGAGCCCAACCGAGTTACACTGTAGCCTAGCACAGGACTGCTGCTACAACAGATGCCAATGTTTACCTGTTTTGTTCCCCTATAGGCTCTGTGAACCATTTATGGAGTCTGGAGAAGTGAACTACAAACTGTTGCTGATGAGCCTTGGCATCACCATGAGTAGTGACACAGAGATAAAGAGTGCTAACAAGAGCCTAAACTTTAGAGAGAGGTCTGTTCTACACTCTTTGCTAAAAGGGTTATTTGGCTTGTAACAGTAGTGGGATCATTTTGGTGCTGTATAGAACCATTTAGAGAACCTATGAAAACCCTTATAATGCTCTGTTTGCTTTACAGAAATGAGGGTGCCTGTGGACCTCATGTAGAGACCATAAGGAGGCAAGCAGTGGTGGACATTGTTTTGAGGAGGCTCAGAGACAGGCTGCAGATGCGTGGGGTCACTCTTGAGCACTGTCTGATGGCTACCGGTAGCAGTTCTGCAGCAATACTTGACCTGAGAGATTTGCAGAAGGTGAATAACTCTAACATGCCTGTACATAGTAAATTGTTTTAATGTCCTCAACTTACCTCTTATTTTTTAACATACTTGTCCAGTCCTTTTAAACCCATGAGACACCAAGGCCTAGAAGAAAATATACAAGACCACTGTATTGTCTTTACCTGCTTTGGGCATTTTAGGTTCTGGATGAGTGTAGAATTTCTCTACAAGCTCCACAGTTTCAGACTCTCACCCAGGCTCTTGGTTTCTGTGATGGTCAGATCTCCTTTTCTGAGTTTGTGGCCAAATATGAGGGTAAGAGCTCTGTAGTAAAAGCCTCAGAATATCCTTTTGACAAAACCTGCAAATGCATAGTTAGCTAAATCGTCTTGCTTTTCTTCATAGATGCCATAAAAAGAGAAAATAATGAAGAGCAAAGAATAAGATTGAACAATATTGAAGCCAACAGCATTATGTCTGCAGAGGACTGTTTCAGTCATCTTGAGAAGAGAATAAAGGAATATCATGGGGTACGTTTCTTTCTGTGGTTTAGTTCAACAGTTAGTTATTTAAAGGCTTATAATCCAATAACAATGTATGAACTATTCAGTAACTATTATAAACTCATTTATGGACGTGTGGGCCTCAATACCAAGCCTTAAAAATACTGGGAAACTCCAAGTCTTCTATCATGTTCTCTTAGGATGTTTTAACAGCTTTCCGGCTGATGGACAAGAACAGAGACGGGCTGGTGAATCAGAATGACTTCCGAGTTCTGTTTGACAGCCTGATGTTTGTCACCAAAGAGCAGGAGTATCAGAGGCTGCTGGAGCTAATGGGATTTAAGCCTGGCTACAATCTTAACTACACTGAGTTCTTCCGCAAGATCCGGCCTAATGGAAGGAACAGAGTACAGCTCATCGCTAACATGACGTGAGGACTTCAATCTCTTTACACACTGTAAAAAGGTGCAGCATTACTGAGAACGGCCATTTACCATTTTCTTTAATGCATTTTTGCACCTAGAAATGATCAGTTGCTTGAGCACGCATGTGATCAGGTTCACGCCTACCTGGTGGCCAATGCACGCACAGGCTGGTCAGACTTTTCAAAGGTAATTTGTGTATTTCTACAAGTCTACAAAATGTATAGTTGCTGCTATGAAACAGTGGCTTGCTTATTGGGGGTCTGAGTCAGGAATTCTGAAAAACTATAATAATAAATCTCTTAAAAGATCCTTTTTCTAGACTTACACATTTGTATTATAGGTACTCATAAAACATGGAACAATTAGTACTGCATCTGTCATCTTTTTTATTTTCCAGTTTTTACTTGGTAGTATAGGTTTCTAGGTTTTTTTTGCTTCTCTCTGTCAGTTAGTAGAATGATTAAGAACTCACACACAGCAACTGTAAGCATTGTCATGTATTTTTGCCAGGCATTCTGCCAGTATGGTGAGAGTGGTGAAACCATAATTACCAAGAATGATCTGAAGAATATCCTTTACAAATACTACTTACCCATCACTCCAAGAGAGTTTGAGAAAATATGGGCAAGGTGAGTCTATCCATTCATCAGATCTGCAAGTCTGACGGTTATAAGGAGAGCTGACCCCAGATACACTATATGTCCAACTGTTTGTGGGCACCTCTTCTAATGAATGCATTTAGCTACTTTAAGCTGCACCCATATATGTGCAAATGCACACACACAGCTTGTGTAGTCCCTGTAGAGAAGTACTGGCAATTGATTAAGACTCTCTGGAGCAGATTAACATGATGCTAGATGGTGCTCCATCTAATACCTTTGAGATGAGCTGGGGAGTTGGGGATGAGGTGGAGTGGTGATCATCCAACATCTTGACCTCAATAACAGTCTTTCTCTAAATGCAATCAAATCCTCACAGCAATGCTCCAAAATCTAGTAAAAACGTCTTACCTTTGTTAGGGGCAGTTACACCGTCAAAGAAAGAAACAATAAATGAGCAGACGTCTCAATACTTTTGTCCGTATCATTTACTTTTTAGTACTTTTTATGTACTAGATATGATGAAGATGGAAAAGGATTCATCACTCAGACAGAATTCTTGGACAAGCTGAATATCACACCACAAGAGTTTACACAGCCACAGGGACCCCTGGATCCAAAACAGACCCTAAACATGTCCTGTATGACCCCTTTGATGGAGACCACATTGCACAAGCTACAGTAAGTCACTGTCACAGGAATGAAAGAATTAATGGCAATAAATAAGTCTAATATTATTTTAGTGTCACTGATGTTTTGGCATGCCTTACTTACGTAGTTATCATTCTTGGCAGTACATAAAGGCAGACTGTACATAAAATTATTAGCATCTTTCTCTCTTCTTAGGGACTGGTTACAGATGAGCTTTGAGGAAGTAAGCAGGAGCCTGGTGGCAATGGATAAAAGGAATGATGGTAATGTTACAGTGGCGGACCTGATGTCTCTGTTACACAGACATGGCTTCCAGATGGAAGAGTGTCAGTTATTGCACCTAATCAACAGGTATGACCGACATCCACACAAATAATCTGTGTACACCTTTCCAACAAAGCAACCTTTGTGGTTATGATCAGATTCATACACATTTCTGATGTCCTGGTGATACCTTGGAGTTCAGCAGCACGTAATGTTATGATATTTGGTTCTGAGCATCAGTGCCTTAGATAATTTCTCTTTTCCTCTTTTCCCTTTCCTTGCTTCTCCTGCAGTATTGGAGTCGAAGTCTGTCACAGTAAGCTGTCGTACCTTGACTTTCTGAAGTGTCTTGCTGGTCCTAGAGTCAGTAGCAGGCCCGAAATGGCACCTCAGTTCAGTCAACCCAGAGTGTCTCCTTTAGCTGGAGAGGATGTAGGAGATCTCAGCCCTGAGAGAGCTTTACAGAGGGTCAGAGAACTGGTCACCACCTCCTCATACACTCTTTCCAAGGTATCCAGTTGATTGTTTTAACAGACTGTTGTAAATGAATGTTATAATCAATTATAATTAGATTATTGGTATCTTTTTACATCTATTATTCTTTTATTGTCTATTCCACTGTGGTGTCAAAAGACAATGACTTGTTAACTCAGTATACGATTCAGAATTGTACTTAAATAGTCAAGTCAAATCGTGGTGAGGTGAGCAAAAATCTCTTTTTTGTGTTTTGGTGACTCCAGGCTTTTAAAGCATTTGATAAATCTGAAAATGGCAAACTGTCGCAGCCTGAGTTTCGGCGAGTGATGGACCACTTTTGCGTCAGGCTCTCTGATGTGCAGTTCAGGAGGCTTCTGGCTAAACTGTCAATCAGGGATGGAGAAGAAAACATGGTGGACTGGAAGGAGTTTATGAATATCTTTGACCTTCGCAATCAAGAGGTGAGAAATATAATCATTACACATGTTTTTCAGTTATTAGAAACTATTACCTGGTTAATTGTGTGGAATAGTGTCTGTATCCTGTTTGTCACACAGTATTTGTTCTCTATTATATCAAGTTATGTTGTTTTGGTTCTTTTCAGACATCCAAAGAATGGCTGGAGAAAGTCCAGAAGTTGCGCATCCCTAACCAGACCCGTCCTCTCCCAATCAGTGACGTACTGAGACGGATCCAAGAGGTAGTCTCTGCCCGCCTATACACCATCACTAAGGAGTTGGTGGATCTGGACTATGCCAGCATTAAAACTATTTCAAAAGAGGACTTCAAGGTCTTCTTTGACCTCCACTTCATGAGACTCTCTGATGATCAGGTAGTTAATTATATAAGGGACTGCAGTATACATTAATAAAAATTAAGAAAAGCATTACATCATCACTCTGAATGATGTGCTATGTGCTATAATATATGCAAAATTTTACAGTTTGAAAAGCTCTGGAAATTATTGCCAGTCAATGCCTATGGCAACTTAGACTACCGTGAGTTTCTGAAGAAGTTCAGCGGAGAACTAGAAGGGCAGGAAAAGCTTGAAGCATCGCCATCCCCTGAGCATTTACTACTATCAGAGAGCTCGTCTGCTGTTCTCCTGCAGCGCCCCAAAACAGCATCCTGCATGCCTGAACGGAGCAAGGTAAAAAAAAAGTCCAGGCTTCCCTCCTCACACTCATAACTACACAATTCAAATATTTTGGTTTATAGCAAGATTTCATAATTGAACAGATGGTTAGATGAAATTCTTGACTCCTGATCCCAGTTAAGCCCAGAGCATCTGAAGCGTCCCTCCACAGTATGTGGTAGGTTTTCTGTAATCAATCCGTTGGACTCTGGCACTGTGGAGCGGAGGCTGCGCTTCCAGATCCGCGGCTGCTGGAGGGAGGTCCAGAGGAGGTGCAAGAAAGCTGACACTGAGAGGACTGGAGAAATCGAAATAGAGGCTTTTCTAGGTACCAGTGAAACACTGCTTATCTATCCAGCACGCTGTTATTTACATGTACTTATCCATAACCACTTGCAGGAATAACTAGTTGTCTACATTGCAAATCAGCACAAGTTGATGCTCATGCACTTACACTACTGAGCTTGCTTCAATATACAATAGTGGTTTCAGTGTTACATAACCTTGCTTGTATGTGTGTTTCCTACAGAGATACTCAAGGATCTCCATGTAGACCTAACCCAGTCCCAGTTTCAACATCTGTCTGAGAAGTATAACATCAGAAACGAGGGCCGTCTCTCCTACCCAGAATTCCTGCAGCACTTTGTACTAATGCTCAAACCTAAAGCCAACACCTGCACTGGCAGACACAAGCTGCACCTGCCCAGAACTCCGGTCAGACACTCATTACTGCACCATCATGACAGCAGCGTTTTGCACTGACTGTTATTCATATTTTGTTGCTCAGATGAGTGGAATATAGATTATGAGAAACAGTGGTGTAGAAATGGACGTAACATAAAGATTTAGTTACTCAGCTGTACATCTGTGTCTGTCTTCCTCAGATGAGTCCCGGGCACTTAAGCAGGCAATGTAATGATGCCTTGCTCAGATTGTGTGCTCCTGTCCAGCTCTACTGGAGGTCCATCAGGCGAGCGATTGTCTCCTACGACAAAGAGCGCACAGGGAAGATTTCTCTCCAGGACTTCAGAAAGGTAAATAATATTTGGTACTTCTGCTTGCCTTCAGACTTTTTATAGATGGAAGTGTTGAAATGCACTCGCAGCAAACATGTTTCTGCCCACTACTACTAAATTAAGCCTTTATCTCAACAGGTTTTGAAAGAGCACAGTGTAAATCTCTCGGAGGAAGACTTCTTTCATCTTGCATCTTTTTTTGACAAGAACATCTCAGGAGATATTTCGTACAATGAATTTTTAGCCATTTTCCAAAAATAAGCAGCACAGCTTCGCCTTTGTCTTTAAAGTGTGGAATACAGATTTGTCCAGAATTACTTAACTTTTTAGGAATTTGAATATTTCCTAGAATTACTTACTTTGGAAGAGCAAGGATGACTTTTATTAAATGTATTTTCTTTACAAAAACCTAATAAAAATGCACAAAAACCTACATTTCTGTCCTAGTCTTACTTTAGGCCTAGTGTTAAAATATATATTTTTTTAACTAGTAAGAAATTATCTAATGCTTAAAAAACAGCTTAATGACTTTAATGACAGTTTCTAAAAGGTTTTCTAAAAGCAAATCCTACGGTATAATTCTGAGGTATATCATGCATTTAACTCATGATGTAATACTTTATGGCATAGAGTCTGTTTTGACGATTCAGTAGTATGGCAGGTTCAAAGTCTCAGTTATGCCACTATTGCATAACTGTTATTGTGGGCATTGTCAACTACACTGACCTTTCACTTCATTTGCAGCTGTCTTTTCCCTAAAGCCTCAGCTGCTCGGGGGTCCTGACTCGGTGCTGGGCATGAGAAACATGCTCACCTCAAACAAAGAGTGGATTATTTCTTTTGCTGGTTGTGGTTTTTTGAGCATCTATTATTTTGGAGTGTATAGCTGTCTGTTGGAATGGGCCCGTGACCTGGTTGACAGAACAACAAAGATTTGCGGGGCTTCATCTGGAGCTTTGATAGCAGCAATGATAGCATGCCAAATATCACCGGGTAAGTGAAGGCACTGGAGTTTCTTTTTTGTTAAGCCACATTAACTGCAAAGTAGAGTATGTGGGCCCATACTTCTTCAATTTCTTCAGTTTCTAATGGTTTCTGCTTATGTTTACTGTATTATTGTTAGAATTAAGATTGATTAGATTAAAATTATTCTACAAACTTAGAAGTTTAACTGCATGGTGTTTTAATAAACCTGCCACCGAACAGTAAACAAGGCCTTTATTCTAGAAATCAGGCTCGTAGTCCCCAATTGAAACTGATATTAATACAAATAATTCTACAAAGTTACAACATTACCGATGTGTAGTATTTCTTATTTCTTCATAGTCATTGTTGACTCAGTCAGTTAATGATTTATGTTCCCTAGTGAGAAAGACAAGCAGCAAAAACATCCAAGTAAAAACTTACCTTTTATTTTGTAGCAAAGTGCTGTGAAAATCTGATGGAACTAGCCAAAGAGGCTCGGAAGGGCACACTGGGCTCCATGCACCCATCCTTCAACTTGCTGAAGCTAACCAGGGACCTCCTGGAACGAGAGCTGCCCAGTAATGCTCACCTCTTGGCAAGTGGGAGACTCTGTGTGTCACTAACACGCGTTTCAGATGTGGAGAATGTGCTGGTGTCTGAATTTGACAGCAGAAATGATCTCATCCAGGTGAACCAACTTTACACTATACTGGCTGAAACTTGAGATCTTACATAGAGTGCCAGTAAAAAGTGCATACTAAGAACATACTCAGTTCTGGATTGGATTTCAGGATTTCCAACACATTTTTACATTAAATGTCTAGGATTAAGGTTAAGGTTATTAATATATAATACATTTTCATCCCCCTGATCTAGTAGTTTTCAGCCACTAATGTCTCAGTATATGTGGAAACTCCCGAGTCCTGCTAAATAGCCTCTTAGGAGGATCCTCAATGCAGACAGTGTTTGAATTCTTAATTTTTTTAAACAGTTAAAAACATTTTTACTGCTATGGTAGAGCAGAGTACAGGATACTACATCACACTGGTAGATTTTCATTTGCCCTTGTTTCAGTTTCTAACTGTTTTTTTGTTGTTGTTGTCTAGGCTCTAGTTTGTAGCTGTTTTTTCCCCATCTACTGCGGGGTGGTGCCACCAAGTTATCATGGTACTGTAAGTAGTAAAGAAATAACAAAAGACCTGCATATATTTTTGTACACTAAAAATGATGCCATAGAAGAACCACTTTTGGTTCCATAACGAACCATTTTTGTAATAGATATGTGACCATTACACTGATAAAGAACCTTTATATCAAGAGAAAGTTTTTGGGTCCTTTAAAGGTTCTTTACACTCTCACATCTCTATGAAAAACATTGGTTCTTTACGGAACCAAAAGAGGTTCTTAAAGAACCATTTGTAGCACCATTTTTGTTAAGAGTGTATAGATCGAAATATACAGTAGCCCTTAAAACTGCATGAATGTACTGTATGGGTTTAAAAATGAGAATATGTAAGCTATCTACCTGGTATGTAAATCATCACTGTCACACAAAAACCTTGTATCTCCAAAATGGCAACTTTACAGGACAAGTGGAAAAAACACTTAACTTCAAATGGAAGTCATTTCTATTGGTCCATTCATTATGAAGTTTTGACACACTGTAAAAAACAACTGCCATTATTCATATTATGGTGTTGTGCAACAGTGACAAAATGCTTATTTCTTTAGGGAAAAACACAAACATATTTAATTTAGGCAAAGTGGAATTATGGTGTGGGTGTGTTTGCTTAGGCATTTATATTCCCTTTTATATACTCCTCTTCTTGAGAAAGCCCAGTTTTTACAGTTCCCATCCAATAGTCCTACACAACTAAACAAATCCTTTCAGTAAAAAATCAGTAAATTGTGTTTTTCTAATTAGCATATGATTGTTTTGCACTGATTTTGTTATTTCTATGATAAATATTGTTATCGTGGTAAAATGTACTTTTACAAAACAGCTAGTTTGTAGTGTTTGGATGCAGCAGCAAATGTAATGGTTTATTGATCATCAATCAGGTTTGGTAGCAGTTTAAAAAAATCTGGAACTAGTGTTTTTTCACGCGTCGTGAAATTGCCTTTAAATATCGTGATATTCCATTTTTGCTGTATTACCCACCCCTACTCATGCAGCGTTCCCTAAAATGCGGTTATCTGTCTACCTCTGCTTTGACCTCAATCTTTCCTTTGCAGCGCTACGTGGATGGGGCTCTGAGTAATAACCTTCCTTATTTCAGTGAGAACAACACCATCACTGTCTCACCATTTTCTGGGGAAAGTGATATCTGTCCATATGATAACCCGTTGTACTTTCATGAAGTACGACACAGCAACGTCAGCATCCAGGTCAACCTTCCTAACATTCACCGCGTCATCCAGGCCTTCTTCCCACCGGAACCTGAGGTCAGAACTCTTAGTGCTGCCGGCCCATTATCCCTTTACCTTTGTAGAAAAGCTAAAACTGGCCTTTTTTTAGTAAATACAGCTTTGTGTGATTTACTGTTTTTCTGTAAAAGCTGAGGTAAACCCACATATATTAATTTTAAGGACATTTTTATAAATTATGTTGTTATGTTATTATTAGACAACGTTCCCTTGTTAAGCTTTGAATGAATGGCTTGATATAGGACTTAACATATGAAAAAAGTGAAGCCTTTTTGTTTTGTGTATTTTCATAGGTTATGGCAGAGATCTGTCAACAGGGATACAGAGATGCTCTAGAGTTTCTGAAGCAAAATGGTAGGAACATTTTACACAATGTAACGGGGCATTCATTATCTGGGACACATTTGTATGTAATATTTTCTTGGGTTTCAGATTTTCTAGCAATGGATTCACCTCTGACTAATTTCATAATTCAAAAGAAAAACAAATGGTGCTCATTCAGTCATCAGCCTACAGTAGACAGAGAGCAAGACAGCAGTGAATCTCTAGAGTCTGGGTCAATGAGGAGACAGACCTGTCTGCTGGGTAAACATGAGGGTTACCTGCTTTCTGAGCCCATTCAAACAGGTACAAAAAAACTCAATATGCCCTTCAAAATAAAGCTGGCAAAATGTTTGTTGTCCAAAACTGCTACAAAACCTGTACAGTTTGTTACGTTTGCTCAAATTTGCTTCTTTAGGCTTTAAAACATGGTTCTAGCATCACTTAAGCTGTGAGCCAAAACCAAAAAAAAGTACAAATTGATTACCAACAGGAGATTAGTGATCAACATAACCATCTGAAAGACTACTGTTTGTGTCCATTCCTCAGTTTTCTGGGAGGCCAGTAAGAAGAAAGATGAAGGAATAGGTGAACTATTTGTAGTGAAGTGGGTCACATCCATACTGATGGTGTGTGCTCTGCCTGTAGAGATGATCTACTTCATGCTTCTGAGGTAAGGACACCATTCATGCATAATAGGAGATATTGGGATATGTTGTTTATGTTGGCCAACTTTGTAGATATAAGGTTGGCTGTAACAATAGTCTATCAATCAGAGCTGCTGCCTGGATGCCGGAGATGCCTTCTGATATGCTGTGGCTCTGGGGGCTGACCATGCAGATGACTGGACTGCTGTGGAGGAGACTGTGGGGTAAAGGTCTGCAGACGCCAACATGTCATTGCAATGCATTACTGTAGAACATCTTAATGTGGCCGATATTAATCCACATAACTGATTCATTGTTTATGTCTTTCAGAGAAACACCTCTAAAAGTCACATACATCCATAGGCGTGTTCCTGAATTAACAAGATGTTTTATAATAATAAACGCTCACTAAGGTTGAATGACTTGTTAAAATTTGTTAATTTTTTAGAATGCGAATGCCCAGAAAAAACATAGAAGAAAAAACAGCACATTAACGTTCAGGCCAGAAACATGCTCAACACAAGTATGCAATCGTAAATGTTAAGGCTTGCAAACTCAACATGCATTCTTGCATTACTGTGGCAGTTCAAACACTCAGTAATCAGGGGGAACGATAGAGGACAAATCAAAAACAAAAGTCCACCATGACAGCTGACTGGAGCTGCCTTACAAAGCCTAGGCTGCATTTCTCGGCCTGCTACGTCAGAGTGAAAAGAAAGAAGAGGTGGGGACCACAAAATGTTGGAAAATGAGGTCTCCAGAGCAGAGTTTGTTTAAAAAGTTGGCATAATTATAATTCATTTCCATGAAGAAATGAAAAAGCAAACAATTTTCCTGCCGCAACTATAAGAGGTGGGACCTTTCCAATGCGGTCAATAGAAAGTCTGGTTAGACTGCAATTAAAAAGGAGTTTTCATAGGACAGTCCTACCGAGAACCCTCCCCACCTCAGCTGCAGCCTAGGCTTTGGAACACAGCTTGGAAGAAAGCACGCCGAAACTTGGCTGTCGCTGTAGTGCCATTTGCAGCAATGGTCAAATGCAGCTCATGCTTGCATTGGGTTGAATGCAACTATGTGCAAAACACAGTCTTTGCAGCTTGACGGGTAGGTGTTTGCATTCTTGCGCGAAGTATGTTTTGGACTTTACATAGAACATATTCACCTTGCAGGTAACTGGATGGGCAATCAGTAATTGTGATAAAGATGTGTAAAGATAAAGTTCAATGCAATAAAATTTTAATAAACAAGGAAACAAGGAAAAAAACATGTACTCATGTTTACAATGGCAGTAACAAAATAGCACCAATAGTGTTTCATATAAACAGTAAAAGCACCGTACATTGACTGCAATCCTAAAATCCACACTGCATCAGGTGTGACGATAATGAGTGGCTGTCTTTTACATGTGCTGTACTCTTTCACAATTTCACAAATACCAGCGCTACCAGTAATTACAGACCTCTTCTAAAAATGTACCTCGACACAAGCGATGGCATTGTTGCATGATTTCATCTGTGCCACTTGTTCAATCACATTATATCTCTATATGTGAAAAGGAGTCAACAAAGAACGCTATTATATGCAACCCTCACTGTTCCCATGTCGCATCTTGCAGAATGTGTGCAAATGTTTTGCACAAGAAATGAAAAAAAAGGAGGAATTTTACCCATCTAAAATAAATCAAATTACACACTGACCTCTCATTATAAAATCAAGTATCAGTCCCTGATATCACATAAAGCATGAAAACAGTTCAGCAGTGCTGATCATTATACACTAAACAAGAATGACCAAAATGTTTGACACAAAAGCATAAGAAAAACAAAAAAAAAAAAGTTCCATAGAAAGACTAAGTCCTAAAATATCTACTTCAAATTCATTGCAAAGGAAAACATCTTTATGTGTCTCTTCTTAGATGAAGAGTGTTTCATGCTAACGGTCTTCAGTTAAAAGACTGAGGTACAGTTTCTTTATAAAGGAGTAGCAGCTGATTTCCCCTTGTAAGTAGCTCAAGTAGCCACCTCCATGATTTTTGACATCCGTTCTGCTGGGTGATTTTGCACACAGCAATGATGGTTGTTTTATATGCCCAGGACTGTAACAGGACTTTATAATGTATGAGCAAGGAGACAAGTAAGCACACTCCTTGAGGACTCCTGAACTGGATGAAGCTGGTGAGAGGCACTGTATCCGAGCTGAGGATGAACACAGGAGCTCTGTCTATAAGGCTGCATATAAAGTCCCTTACCAAGGCTCATACAGCCCCTGCGGGAGCTTGCGAAGAGCTTCCGATGTCTGGAATCTTGTCAGTGAAGGACTCGTTCATCCACTCGCCTCCTGGAACCTGACCCACTGTGTTCTGATTTCTAGGTTCCTTCTCTGAGGTTTCTGGAAATACAGAGAAAATGTCAACAAACTGGATACCGATTGTGCTTCTAGCACAATTTCTATCAGTTTTTATCCTAAATCTTTAGTAATGTACTGAAGGCTGTGGTTTGCTCTCACAATTACATAGAGCCCAAAAACAATAGTCCAGGACAGGATGTTTTTTTTTTTAATTGAGCATCATTTTAATTTAGGAGCACCCGTGTGAGAACAATTCATACCCAAGTAATCTTCTTTAAGCACTTCTATTTTAACAGCATTCATTTCATGTAAATTAAGCTCTTGTTCAGCGTGACACTCCCTCTACAATTTCAATCATCTTTGAGTTAAGATACTTTCGGAAACCCAACTCAGAACATCACCTTCAGTGACCAGAAATGGATACTAACCTGCCTCTCCAGAAGAAAATGGGCAATGGCCATTACTCTGGCCTTCCTCAAATCCAGGTTCTCCATATGCCCCTCCAAAAGCAGCCTCGTAGCCAGGATCATACTGCTCCTCCTTAATGGCCATCCTTTTGGCATCCTCTGCAAAAAACAAGGAAAGCACAACGTCAAAAAAACATTTAAAAAATATTAAATTCAGTGGATGAACAAATCATGTTCCAAAACTGCTTAAAAAAAGCATGGTTCCTCACCTTTGGCCAAGCCAAGATCAAAGGTGTAATTGACTTCCTCCACCTCTTTGGGTTTAGCTAGACCCTTCAGTTCATCTCTGAGTTCCCTGAGCTTGATGTAGAAGTGTACTTTGTCCTGAGCTCGGGGAAATTGGGCACAGCGAGCACTGGAGGAGGGCATCAGGTACAGTGCCTAAAGACCCACAGTAGAGAATTAATCAGAACTATCCATTCTTTAAAGTGGCAAATGCAACACCAACAAAGAAATTATATACGTTATATCCTCTACATAACGTAAAATGTAAATGTCCTACCGTATCCGAGTCGGGAATCTTGTGAGGCTGCAGGCCAAATTCCAGAGTTTTGGGCTTCTTCCCAAATATTTCTCTACAGAACATTTCATAAATACCTGTAGTAAAAACAGTGAAAACGTAAGCACTGTGACCAGACAAGCCATGTTTGTGTAACTGCACATCTATGTTCGCAATGGGTGCAACTTAAAGTATATGCATGCATTAATTAGAAGGTGTGTCCACATTCAGTATTTTATTCATTAGATACCTACATTTTCCATTGAAAACTGCTATGAGTGGCTTGAACTTCTTAATCTTCTCCACTAAGATTTTGCCACCCTCTCGAAGCTCTTTACTGTAGAAGCAGGGAAAACAGAATTCAGCAAGGGGGCCACAATACGATACTTGTTTTGCATAAAATGAAGTGTGGAACTGATCATAAGTCACACCTTGAGAGATCTTTGCTGCCTGGGGTCGCTCTGGCTACCATGTTTGTGAAGCCAATGCCGTATTTCTCAGGAAGAGTGTCGTCATGCATATGGTTCAGTAGCTGCTCAGTGAACCCAGACAGGAACAAACACTTCCCTTGAAGTAAAAAATATAATGATTAGATATAAAAAGGCACCATATTTATGAAATGTAATAGTCAACTGTAAGACTTTGAGAGGTAATCATTAGACACTGCATGCAACTCACAAAAGTGGTTCCCAGGTCCAGGAAACCATCTTCCAATGTAAGCTGCCATCAATCCAGGATTGATTCCAATCTTAATGAGAAAAAGACAACAACAATGTAATCAATGTTATCAAAGGTAGGACAGGTAGATCACAAGTCACCCTAGTATTTTTTTACTTATTCCATCATGCCCAGATATTTCCCACAGAAACCAAGGATACTTACAATTACATAATCCAAATTGGGGGCGAGGATGTCTGGCAGAGTCTTTTTCATGACCTCCTCTTCTGACATGCCCTTAAAGCGATCTACTTTCCTCTTTACTTTCTTGAAGGATTCATCAATCTTCTCTTGTCCTCCTTCAACTGGCTGGCCATCGTTGTCTACCTTGGCTTTCTTAGGCTTGGGGCCAGGTTTAGCTCTGGGTTTAGGCTCTGCCTTAGGCTTGGGCTCTGCTTTAGCTTTGGGTTCTTTGCTTGCTGGTCTGCCTCTCTTCCCTTTAGCAGGAGCCGTGGCTGAAAGCAAGAAAAACTTTGTCTCAAACAAGTCAGATTTATTCAGCCAGTATGCATTCAACAACGATGAGGGGCAGTGGTGGCTCATCGATACCCGAGCTCATCAAGCTGCCACTGTTGGGCACTTAAGCAAGGCCCTTCACCCCCTCTGCTCCCCGGGATGCCGCAGCCATGGGTGCCCACAGCTCTGGACACATGTGCTCACTGTCTGCGGTGTGTGTTTCACTGGTGTGGGTGTGTGTGTGTGTGTGTGTGTGTGTGTGTGTGTGTGTGTGTGTGTGTGTGTGTGTGTGGATGGGTTAAAGGCGGAAGCCCGAAATTGCATCCGTATTCAACACTTATGGTAAATATGGATGTCTTGTCTCAAGTAAATCAACCAGTTAAATATTCTTTTACCGTTACTGTGCTGCTAAACTACAATAGTAAATGAAAACTGATTAGAAACAGATAAACAATTTCTAATATAAATCTAAAACAGCTAAGACCATGTATGAGCAGAGGACACAAATTCACGATTGTTATTCATACTTCCAGACTTGACTACATAAGGGAGGGGTTCTTAAACCTAGTCCTTGAAATAATTTCAGTACCTTGCGGAGGAGCGGCAGGCTCTAGCTGGGCAGCAACCTGCTGCTGTAGAGGCATGTGTGCCATGACCCCATCATCTCTGGGTCCTTCCATGTACTGGGCGGCACTGCCATTAGCCATATGAGAATACTGAGCGTGGAGGGCCTGGAGATGCTGTTGCGCGGACTGAACCCTGAGAAGACACAGAGGCAGTCAACATCAGTTTATCTGAGGTTTTAACCTATGTGTCTGTGACAGAACTTCACATTTAAGGAATCTGGCTGATGCTCTTATCTGGAAAACAACTTACATTTGCGTCGAGCAGCTAGGAAAATGTAGTGTACTCCTAGTATTGCCTAAGGACTCGCTACATTATATTGTCGCTGACACACAAAACATGCACTTTCATCATTTTTCACTTTGAGTAGACCAACGGACATGGCCCAATTTCTATTATTCCCAGTTATATTAACACTGGGATTTGTTTGGGATGCCTTTTTGCAGGACAGCGACTGTGCAAGAACTTCAACACGCTCATAATTATTACAATTATGTAAAAGACTAGTCAGGAAAACAACAAACCTAATTCTTAAATTAGCACATTACATTATGTTAATACCTGCCACAGATCATAGGCTGGTTAGTAACATTCACTACATTTCACAGTGTTTAATATCCCATGTGCAAGAGTTAGAAATGCAGATGGGAACAAAGTGAAATCCTGGCGCCATTTGATGACAAAGGGGGGGAAACTTACCAGTGCTGGACATAATCCGAGGGGGCATGGGGTAAAGATCCGTAACTCCTTTCCTCCATCTTTGGGGTACTTCGTGATAAACCAACATTTATATTCATTTAAACAAATATTATGGGAGATACATAGCTCTAGATCATGGAGGATGTTTCTAACCAGTCTATTTGATAAGCAGGTAGCTAAAATGCCTTTCTGCCTTTCGCATAAACACAAACTGACAGTTACACAACCTTGTTTTTAATGACTAACTAACTACCTAGTGTACAAACTGTAGATAGCTACAATCCCCACGTTTACTAAGGGCAGCCTGATTCTTCAGCTAGCTTTAGCTCAGCGTTAGTGTTTAAAGACTGCTAGCTAGCCAAGTCGCCTTGTTGACACTTACAAGCACTTACATCTTTACGTATTAAGATATTACTCACATCAGAGATGCACATGAAGCTTACTTACATGAGCAAAACCTCTAAAATCGAAATTCCTGTTAATTCAGCGTCGCTAACACGGACAGATGTCAAGCTAACGTTAGCTAGCTAGCTAGCATCCTGTACTAATGAATGGACGCCTGCTAGGCTACTGCTAGCTGCGTTTGCTCGCTTAACACGGGGCTAAATATCTAAATAGCTGCAGAATTGATAATAATAAATGTATATACATTAATAAAGTGATACATACCGTTGTAAAACAAACCAAGGTCGATATTAATCCGGAAAATCGCTTTTATTCCAAGCAAAACAAATCCTGATGAAGGCAACAAAGACCCGCACACAGCAGAAGCGCAACTCGGCACTGGAACATACCAATGAGAGATTTAGGGGGGGCGGGGACGATCAATTCACTTACGATTTGTACAACTAAACAAATGTCTGATTTACTCCAACATTACTGTACGATAAATAAGTATTACTATTCACAAATGTGTAGAGTTTTTGGTTATTACTAGCGTGAAGTTTTTTTTTTATTTATACATTTCCAAAACACCCCTTATTTATGAGCCGCCCCTCTCCCCTGACGTTTAAACGTTTCAAAGGAGCGTTTCTATTGGTCGTCATTCGCTCATGTGAAAGAGCCGCTGCCTCTGCGAGACATTTCATAATAAAGTTATAATAAAGTTATTATTGCACGTTAAAAGCAAGTGCATCATATTTTAGTTTAGTACATTCAGATTTCTCATTTTTAAATACTATTTTTTGTGTTCTATATATTTGTTTTGTTGTAAGTAATGAATTCTGAATTAATTAAATGTGATACAAAATAAGAGTCATATGCTGTTAAGTGTTTAATTTCTTAATTTAATTTCTTAATTAATTTTTTATTAATCGTCAAGAAGGTCAAATAAACGCGCTGAATATATATATATATATATATAAATAAAACATGGCATGATAAAATCATGTATGTTAACTGTTTTTAATACTGAATTGTTTTACAGACTCAAAAACGAAACTTTTCTATACATTTATTTTCTATGGATATTTTTACTACAGCACACATGAAGGATGTAGAAAACTGAACTCCAGTCTCATTTTGGATTAAAAAAAAAAAAGAACAATACATAAAAAGTTACTGAAATCAGAAACTGTATTAATTAACAGCCCAGTTGTGAGTGTTTTTACCAATGCAATAATTCCTTCAATACACAGCTCTCGATGGTGTTTAAAAAAAAGTGTATATTTTATTATATGTCCATAATGAGTTATTACACAATACGTCTTACTGTAAATGTAAAAAAAAAAGTTTCAAAACATTACATTTTATTCTCATTTACATGCATATGTATAAGGGACACAATCAATCTCAAACAATAATTCACAGCAGATTTTTAAATCAGCACTTCTCAAATTTAAATTCTGGAGGACTACAGCATTGCATGTTTTAGTGTTTCTCTGTAAGCATGATTCAACTCATCAGCAAAAGGACTAAAAGAGGTGAGCTTGGACAGAGAAACTACCAAGTAGCTGTGTGACGATGTGGCCCTTCAGAAACAGTTTGCGAGCCCTGCTTTCAACATTTCACGCACGGTCCAAGTACATGACAACACATTGCAACGGTATAAAACACATAATATCATTCAACTGAGGTAAGAGTTAAAAATCATAAATAAGCACCAACAGATTCAACATGGAGGAATACTGTGCAAGTTTACAGAATCATGCATGGAAATCATGCATGACCTCAAGTGTAAATACATTGGAGTCAAATTAACCAATAAAACCCTGAGATGAAAGGTTTAAGTAGGAGAAAATATATATATGTCTAATCTAAGAGATCTGACATTATACTGAAACGCAAGGGTTTCAGGACACAGTTCTCACAGTAAAGAGGAACTCAAATGAAACCTTTTCTTCTCCACATAGACATTCATTATACAAACATTTACGTTTACGGTATTTGGCTGACGCTCTTATCCAGAGTGACTTACATTTGAGCCAAGTTTCAAAGGTAGGAGAATGTGTTAGAAGTCTTGACCAAAGACTTTTACTCGTGTAGCGTGGTGTGCTTGCCCAGCCAGGGAATCGAACCCTAGTCGGCCAAAGGGAAAGTAATGTAGTCACCTACAATGCTACACCTACCACATGAAGATACTGACCTTGGAATGCCAGGAAAGTACTGTAAGACCTTTCGTCCTTGGTCCTCCATTTAGTTCAGAAGAGCTTATAAGGCAGTTCCTTCAACCAGTCACTTATATCAAGATATCCTATTGTTGTTGGGGCATCTAATGTCTGGGATCTGGTCTTCAAATGGCTGTACCGTCCATTGGCTTGACCTTACTTCATCCATGAGTGAGGAATGTTCTGAATTTGCCGCATCTGCAACAAGGTGAGTTTAATTAAACCACTGTATGTCATATTCAGTAAAGTGAAATGTGCACGGCTGGCATTTTTAATAATTTGTTGTCCTAGTGTGAAAATTAGATTAAGGATACGCAATGGAAATTTCCCCAGGACAATCACAGCCTGTATTACAGTGATCTATTTTTACTATTTTTAATACTATTGTATTTACATGTGATTATTAGTGAGACTATAAATAATGAGGCTATAAACAGACCATATAGAGATTATTACCTCTCTCATTAGCAGGGTAGAAGCTGCAGGCCTGCTGTGTCCCACTAGTAGAGCTTTCCTCATAGCCAGGGTCATGCTGCTCTTCTTTGATGGCCATCCTTTTAGCATCCTCTGTAATGAGAACATGCAAAATATACAATTTAAACATGTGTGTTAAGTCAGTCTGTGCTGAAAATGAAAGCATACTTATTAACTATATGGACACAAGTATTGGGACACTAGCACATTTATTGTTTCTTTATTGAACTCAATGATATTAAAAAGAGCTGATCCTGCTTTTGTTTGAGTAACTGTCTACTGTCTACTATGAAGGCATTCTACTACATCTTGAAGAATTGCTGTGAGGAGTTGATTGCATTCAAGAGCATTTGTGCGGTCACCCCCAAGTCCTAATGCCAAAAGTACTGGATGGGGCACCATCAGAGAACGCAGTTCCACTGCTCCACAGCTCAATGCAGGGGGGCTTTACACCTCTCTAGCCCACGCCTGGCATTATGCATGGTGCCAATAGTTTCATGTTTATCATCATGTACTTCTGTGTCACCAATAAGTGCAACTTAAAGTAGCTGCATACACAAACATTTGGACACATAGTGGGTTACCTTTGGCCATGCCCAAATCGAACGTGTACTTGGTCTCTTCGACTTCCGGGTTCTGCACCACACCCTTCATCTCGTCCCTGAGCTCCTTCAGCTTAATGTAGAAATGAACTTTGTCTTGTGCACGGGGGAACTGAGCACAGCGAGGGCTGGAGGATGGCATCAGGTAACAAATCTGCAGAAGCGTAGAAAAATTACACATCAGTAAGCATTTCATGATAATTACTGGTACTAGGCAAGACAGTCAAATCTGATGGTCGTACTGTTTCTGTTTCCGGAACTTTGTAGGGCTGCAGTCCAAATTCTAGGTTCTTGGCTTTCACTCCAAAGATTTCTTTGCAGAATATTTCATAAATACCTAAAGAAAAAAAACCCAAAAACAGTGATTTGGATCTGATAAATAAAACATGAAGGTTTAGGGAAATATTCATGAATAATTAAAATTAAAATTGCCTTACCTTTGCCATTAAATGCTGCAATTCGTGGCCTGTACTTCTGTAGCTTTTCCAGAAGCTGTTTGCCGCCTTCTCGAATCTCTTTACTAAATAAAGATGAAGGATGGCAGTAAATCCAATATAATTATGCTTTCTTTGTAATAAAACAGGTCATTGGAACATATCTGAACCCTAAGTAAAATAAACACCTTCAAACTCTCAGTATGAATGTTTAGAACTGAGATTTTTTAAATAATATTTTACATTTCTTACTTTGAGAGGTCTTTACTCCCCGGCG
Organism: Salminus brasiliensis; assembly: GCF_030463535.1. Classification (NCBI taxonomy): domain Eukaryota; kingdom Metazoa; phylum Chordata; class Actinopteri; order Characiformes; family Bryconidae; genus Salminus; species Salminus brasiliensis. Next base: position 7,017,313 of record NC_132896.1, on the reverse strand, counting down.
TAGTCCTCTCAACCATATTAGTAAAGCCGATACCATGCTTGTCTGGAAGAGTCTGATCATGCATGTAGTTCAACTGCTCATCTGTAAGCCCTGACAAGAACAGGCATTTCCCTATGGGAGAGCAAATGCAGTTATTAATAGCAACAGAAATCAAAATAAAAAGTAGTAAACAAATGAAAAGGAAAACAAATACATACAAAAATGGTTTCCTGGATTGGGGTAATGGCGTCCTTTGTATGCTGACAACAGTCCAGGGTTAATCCCAATCTACAATAATGCATGGAATAAGAACAACTGAATCCAAGATCATTTCAAACACTTTGAAAATGGTTTATTTAAGCTTTGAAAAGAAAATCAATGAATGGTTGTTCTTCTCTGTAATTATAACGAAAACTAGATACTCACTATTAGAATGTCAAGGTTGTAGGTGATGATATCAGGCAGCTTTCTGGCCATGACTTCCTCCACAGACATCCCATTAAATCTGTCCAGGGTCCTTTTGGGTTTTTTCACAGTATCTTTAGCATCTGCTCCATACTGCTCCATGTCCTCTTCTGGCTTCTTTTTTGGTGGTCTCCCTCGCTTCTTCCCTTTTTCAGGTGTTGATGGAACAGCTAGAGTAAGCACATAAGACATATGATTGTAATCCATTGGTCTTGGTTGATGGTCATTATTATCCAGCAATTCTGAAAACTGTAGGGCTGTACCTATAGGTTGGACGGGGAGTTGACTGACTTGAGCCGGATACTGATCTTTATACACTGCTAATTCACTCATAATTCTTTCCTCTCCGAGTTCCTGCTGGTGATGAAGAGTATTAACCATCTGGCTGTACTGAGGAACTGGCTGTGGTTGAAACTGCTCACTGGAATGGTACCTAAGAAGTGAAAAGCAGGAAAACACAAATAGAGAGAGGGTGTGACAGAATGATTAATGGTGTCAATCATACTTTGTCAAAAACTGCTCATTAGGGGTGATGCAAAGGTCCCTAACAAACTAACAAAGATAATCATTAACAAATCACATAATATTGTGTATGAAAATAAAAGACAACATTTTATTGTAAACATTTGCATCGCATTATATTATTTTATGGTAGCTAGAGTCATCAGGGCACAGCTTTTGTTGAGGTTTTTTTTTATGCTGCTGAAAAATAATCGGACTAAATCATGTATGATAACGGGATTAGATCTATTCCACTACATTACAGGACCGCAATCCGACATCTACAAAATATCAGTCAACTATCAACTAGTAGTCTTATTTTTTGTGGTGTCTGTAAACATGTGGGGTTGGATCTGAAGGTTGGGATTACTTACCAGTGCTGAAAATAATCCATGGGAGCCGTCTGATATTCATAGTCATACTGCTTTTCTTCCATCTTAACTGGTGGATTTACTTTAATAGATTAATATTTATGTAGGTGTTACTGACATGATTTACTTGCAAATGGCTCTTTGTTTCGCTCTGTTTAAAATCACCTCTTTTTTGATCCATTTCTCTATTTCTGTATTAGGAGAAGAATCTGTTTCTTACAGAGCCCCTTAAAATCAGGGGGAAATAATAGCAACAATAAACATCCCCTCAATTTAATAAACCCATTCCCTTCATTTAAGTCTCTACATATTCATTTTCTACCTTGATACTTTAAAGGCTCCGTAATTTCTTCATAACTAAAGAAAATTTATTGTACAGCTGCCAATGTCCACAGTCTATGATCCACTGCTACACAGCATAGCAAACCACAGGGCTAGCCGGCTACACCGATCAGCGTAATACTGTACGTTCACTAAAAAAATCATAATCATAATAAATTTAATAAGACTTACCTGTCACAGACTGTCTTGTCAGGGTTTCTTATCTGTATATATCAAGACTTTCTAATCAGAAAATAGAAAAATAAAATGCTAGAGCTTCAACCGGCTTCCCTACATGTATCAACAAGACAAAGCGTTGATGAAAATTTCAAAATAAAAGTCCTTAAACCCATCGGTGGCGTCCGACTAACTATTTATGCGTTTATGTAAAATGTACATTAAATGTGTTGATTATTTACTTTTATATTTGCTAGAGGATAAACATGATAAATATGTTCCCGCTGTCCTCATTTAAACCCTACAACTTTTTAGAGTGACGTCTGAGATGTTGTTAGCTAGCTAGCTATAGCATTTTATAACAGTAGAGGGGCCGTTTACAAATACGCTAGCAATAAATTTATGTCCCGACTACCGCCGTTAATTTTGTTTAAATATATCGGCACTTACTGGATTAAAAAAAAAACTCCAACATGTACTTCATAATTAATTATAGAACAGGACACTTTTAATCTGTGGAGTATTACAGCTACTGCCCCCCGCGCCTGGCTAGCAATGGAATCGACCGTGACGGCGAGAGGTTTGGACAAACGACCCACATGCAGATTTTTGCTAACATGGTGTTGGAAATATGATCATGTAGGATCACACTCGAGTCTTTAAACTCAAACTGATTGAAAGAGGTTTGTGTGCGCATTTGGTTCTTTATATATTAAAACAAACGTTGTATAAACGTATTGTTTGACTTCCTGTCTGACTGGGAGCAGAGATGGTACCTGTGCCTGTTTACAGTTAGCTGACTGAGGACGCCTGACTGCTGAATGTCAGACCAACGTTAGCTGGTCTTTGTCATGTAGCTCACTTTGTAGTCGTGATTTTTTTATGTGGAAATATGGAAAAGGGATTAAATCTATGGTTTGTTGAATTTTATGTATTGATGTGTAGTAAAAGCCTCAGAAATCTCAGATACCCAAACTTTACAGTCTTCAGTACTGAACTACTGAACTCCTGTAAAAAAAAAAAATACCTGCAGATCTGAATGATTGGTAATATAATGAGAAATATATATATATATATATATTAAGTAATAACTGTTCTCTTTCACCAGGTACTATCGTTCCTGTTCATAATCTGAGGTCTGAAGATGCCGGCTGGTGTGTCTTGGCCAAGATACCTGAAAATGTTTGGTGCCAGCATGTTGTCCATGTTTGCTGGTGCTGAGGTCGTCCACCAGTACTACCGTCCAGATTTGGTAGGTTTTTTCCCCTGATTTTTTAAACCAATATATGGAAACATCTTTTGTTAATAAGATAAGATAATCCTTTATTAGTCCCGCAGTGGGGAAATTCTCAGTGTCACAGCAGGAAGGCATAGCAAGACACTCAGTTACAAAAATGTAGATAAATAATTTACACTATATACACAATATAAATAAGAATTTAAAAAGCAATAGCAATATTATATACAGGTTATTATAAATGACTCTTAATTGCACGTGTGTGTGTGTGTGTGTGTGTGTGCGTGTGTGTGGGAGGGGGGTATTGCACATAGTAATACACTAATGACTGTGATTATTATTTTATAGACCATTCCAGACGTTCCCCCAAAGCCTGGAGAACTGCGGACAGAGCTGCTCGGTATAAAGGAGAGGCATGCAGCGTCAGAAAAACACTGATGTTTTTGTTTTGTATTTCACTGTACATATACACAAATTATACTGATGCAAACATGTTGCAAACAACGCTGTAACTTTTGAGTCCTTATTTGTATAATAATTTAATAAACAAAAATGTTTGTTCAACTGTTTTTATGCATAAATGATATTTTGGTCCTTATTGAAAACTACGAGTATTATTATTCTCCCAAAAAGCCAAATATGTGTGTTCATATCCTAACGTGCTCTGTGGACTGTATAGAAATGCACAGTTGGTGCACAGTTGGTGCACAAAGACTGATCAACTGGCCAATAGGAACAGTAGTAGTAATAATAATAATAATAATAATAATACAAATTCTGCATCAGGTCACTCTTATCCTAGATAAACATTTCTATGTTGAGTGGTCTGTTCCACTGAATGGTTTGATGAGGATGAAAATGGTGGAAATCATATGCTACGGCCTTCGCAGTCACCATATCTTAACCCCCCTGAACACATGTCTGAGATTTGACCATTATCAAAACATCAGTTGAGGGAATATCATTTAGAGGATTCCACTAGTTCAGTCCCAGAGACATGAAGATGTGCACAGCTTCAGTGTGCTGTCCTATAAATGTAAGTCCAGCCTTGACTTGCTGGTGAATTGTGGTGTATCAACACCTTACTAAAGGAGGCTCAGTGGTTAGAGCTCTGGGCTATTGATGACTGGGTTGTGGGTTCGATATCTGGGCTCGGCAGGTTGCCACTGTTGGGCCCTTGAGCAAGGCCCTTCACTTCCTGGGTGCTGCAGATGGCCCAGGCATACACACACTGCTCCTCTGCCTCAATGCCATATATCTGTTTATATAGCAGATCTATGTGCTTTCATACATCCTTGTTAGCCTGGCTCAAGTAAGACCGGGGCTTGATTCCCTGACAGAGGCCAAAGCTGTTATAAAGAGTTGTTGAGGGTAACTGCTAATAGCTCACTCCTTAATCACCGATAGTTGCATATTCATGAATTTCCCACTGTTTTTTTTTTTTTTAAGTTTATGATATAGTAAAGATAACTAGGCTGAATTTATATAATTTATACACTTTTGTGGGCGAGTTGTAGAAATACAAATGCATACTACTAACAGGCATAACCAGTAGTCTCAGAAGGCAGTGGAGTGATAAAGATATCTGTAAAAAATATGTCCTGACATTGCCAAGGTTAGATAACTCCACTTCGATGTAGACTTGACTGCGTGCCTTCCTGCCTCAGAATCCTGCCTGAGTAGGGAGCATGTCTCACGTTTCAGACACAGACCGAGAAGCAGCCAATAACAGGGCGGAGCTGTGTTACCCATGGTGCTCTGCGAGCCCAAAACGCCGTACTCTTCTAAGTATTTATCGTAATTTCTTTGCGAAATAGCCAAGTGTCCAGAATACAGAGTTGTAGGTCAGATTAGTTGTATTTTGTTGTGTCTATTCGTACAATCTCGTTATGGTGATCAGGGAACCATGGAGTGGAAGTGTGTCTGTTTTGGTGCCGTGGTGATTCTCCCGTCTTGCTCTTCAGTACACTCTTGTTTCTCTTCAGATCGTATAAATCTTTCGCCTTTTACTAAAGATTTCCGTGGGGAGGAACATTATGAGTATCAACTAATTTTTTGATGCCCTGCCTAACGGCGGGGCTTCCTGCTCTGGTCCTAAAGTCAGAACATTTGTGAGGAGGTCTCGTGTGCTTGGGCTGTGATCTGATTCACAGCTGAAGTTACACGTGTTGCAGTTATTAGCTGAGAGTAACCCCTGTGTCGGTCATATGAGCCGGGTATTTCCACTGTTGATCTCGGAGCACAATCACTTGCACATTTTGAACACTGCACTTTATACTATGCTCATAACCACAACCTCATGTTTTACCTCGTATTTCCCTAAAGTTTATTTATAGACTATAATGGCAGTTTTCTACATGTTTTCCTTCCATATCTCTACATATACTTATAATACTTGTTTTATTAGTTTATTTAAGTACAAATTATTTTAATTATCATCTCGTATGTATTAATATATATATATATATATATATATATATATATATGTGTGTGTGTGTGTGTGTGTGTGTGTGTGTGTGTGTATACATGTATATATATATATGTTTAAAACTGACATTATAAAGAAAAAAGATTTAGGGGTTTAATTGGGGTTTCTTTATTTTTTATATAAGGTCAGTTTTCTGCCTGCTGATCTTTTTGCCTGCAATTAAATATATCGTAATATTTCAGAGGTTCCTGCACAATTTAGAGTTATTAATTGTAGAAAAGGCACAAACATCACATTACTGTAAACCAGCTCTATACGAGTATTACATCTGTAACATCACTAAAACTTCTACAGCACAAAAAAACAGTTTCCTATAGTTTTTATTATATTTATTTTATGTATGCTTTATTTATAGTGTTGCTTATACTATTTATTTATTCATTAGTATAAGACGGATGAATAAACCGAATATATATATATATATATATATATATATATATATATATATATATATATATATATATATAGGGGGGGTTAATTGGGTTTAATTATTTTTATAAAAGGTCAGTTTTCTACATGTTGTATATTTAATACACATTTTTAAAATATAATTTATTTTAATTATTATAAAAATAGTATTTATTTTTTTGTTTGTTTTTAATGTTATTTTCTTTATCCTCGGACAGTCACAGCACTTCACTGAAGGTTATTTCTTTTTCTGAAGGTGTAATACTAACTATGTAACATAGGTGGGTGTGCTGTGATTTTTATGGGATCTCTGACTATATGGGCTCTACTTTATTAATAAAAACACAGCCGGGTAATGTGGTCTACCTTTATGCCCTAAAAAGTTTTAATAAACAAAATAAATATTAATATTTTGTATTTTCCCCTCCGTGTCCGCGTGGGTTTCCTCCTAATACAAGTGACTATGCTGGGGTAAGTTACCCCCCCCCCCTCACCCTGCGATAAAGCCCCCAGGCCATGACACCCTGTCCGCAGAAACCGCCGGTGTCCCTCAATGTCCTCTTTTCTGGAAATCAAAATATGGTCAGCCAACTACACACACGTATCTTTATTTATAGAGAGAAACATAAGAGTCTTGTAGTTAGTAGAGTCGTTGCAGTGAGGAGACTTTTATTATGAAAAGTCGTGCATGTGAAAACGGAAACCCGCTGTATTTTTACCCGTGAAAGGCAGGTGCTGTGTGGATCAGCAGGCACTCCGGCGGAGGGGAGCTCAGTTGCCGCCTCATGTAGCTGCCGTGGCCGCTCTCGGGTGATAGGACCTACACTGGGGAGACTGGGGGTCGTGGTGGAGAGAGGAACCATGCCGGCCTTGTCTTTGCCCCTCTCTCTGCTCGTCAGGAACGGGAGCGGTGTTGGGAAACTGCTGTCTCGCTGTTCGGCTCGCCGCCCGCCATGTGGGTCAGGGTTTCCTCCGAAACGTCATCCGGCTCTCCGAATCCAAGCCCCCCTGGCTCGGATCCCCACAGCCGGCATGAGCACCAGCTCCTCCGCGGACGGAGACCTGCCCAGCTGGCTGTGGTCTGTTTACCATGAAACCAAACGGCAGACTGAAGGTTGGTGGGCTGAGTCGCTTTCCTCTGAGGACCTCGGTCACCACACATGAGGGACATCCGCGCACTTGAATTTGGGTTGCCAGATCTGTTTGCCTGCAGTTAAATATATCGTGATATTTCAGAGGTTCCTGAGTTATTGATTGTAGAAAAGGCACAACCATCATATTACTGTAAACCAGCTCTATATGGGTATTATGCAGAGTTGAAAATATAGCTGTAACATCACTACAACTTCTACAGCACTAAAAACAACAGTTCCTTATAGTTTTACTATATTTACTCTATGTATGCTTATACTATTTATTTATTTTTATTTATGAATATTATTATTTATAATTATTATTATTATTATTTATACTATTCATTTTGTAATGAAATATAATAAAGTTTTACTGTGATGTTAGACATACTAGTTCATGTGATTTATATTGTATTACAGAATGCGCGTGTGTGTATCTATCTATCTATCTATCTATCTATCTATATGTGTATATATATATATATATATATATATATATATATATATATATATATATATATATATATATATATACATGCATTCTGTAATACAATATAAATCACATGAACTAGTATGTCTAACATCACAGTAAAACTTTATTATATTTCATTACAAAATAAATGTAGATCCTCACACACACAATATATATATATATATATATATATATATATATATATAATGTATGTATGTGTGTATATATATATATATATATAATGTGTGTGTGTGTGTGTGAGAGGATCTACATTTATTTTGGATTTGACATAATATCCATTAATATGAAAAAGTATATCGTCACTATTAAACAAAAAGCTTGTGTCTTGATTTTTGCTGTTTAAAATTTTTAACATGATACAAATCACAGTTTATATTTTCTATGTTGTATCAAAATTTCATCATAAATGGACCAATAGAAATGCTCCTAGAAATTCCTTCTTCTGTAAACCACAGCAGATGCAAGAGATACAAGGTATTTCTGTGACGATATCTTTACAGATGGATATGGTTAACAGACTAGCTCATTTTCAGACTAGCTCTTAGTATATAAGCATCTCCAGAGGATCAGTGCTCAGCCGGTCATGTTGATTAGCCCTGTTTGCAGACAATAGGGAGGTTATTTTATTCTTAAACTGATGGTTTCTGATAGATTTCTGATAAATCTCTGAATCAAAAAAACTCTGCAATTATTTCTCCTCAGATTTAATCCCAGCGATCTCAAACAACTTTGTGAATCCGGACACCATCTTCGCCAACAATGAGATGAGTTTGCAGGATATTGAAATCTACGGCTTTGACTACGACTACACGTTAGCTTTCTATTCCAGCAATCTCCACACCCTGATCTTCAACATCGCTCGGGATATTCTCATCCAAGAACACCGGGTGAGAGCACAGAGGTTCTGAAAATGCTGAGTTTTATTTAGAATTATATAGAATAGTGAAAATACTAGTGAATGCACCAGAACAGTGTGACTGTTGTGTGATCCACGTGCAGGCAGGGACTCCTGAGACTCCTTGTCATTTAAAAGGTCTATTAAAGTTGTTGATATACGTTCTTTACTTGGAAGTAGGATTAACTGGATATCGAGCGGTTAAGATGAAAGTGTCCACAGAAATATTTGACCCTTTTCTATTTTCGGCCTTTGGTCTAGTACCCAGAAGGACTAAAAGAATACGAGTACATCCCAGATTTCGTGGTTCGGGGGCTGCACTATGATGTTCAGAAGGTAGGTAGTTATTGCTGATAGGTTTATAAAAGATGGATTTGATTTGTTTGTTTGGATCTTTTAACTTTAAGCTCCTGTTTTTCAGGCTTTACTGATGAAGATAGATGCTTTTCATTACATCCAGCTTGGAACAGTATACAGGTAAGTGGTATGATCGAGCAGACTAAATTTAGAAGACTACAACCAACTACAGCTGTCTGTCCGTGTGTGTGCCTGTCTGTCCGTGTGTGTGCCTGTCTGTGTGTACACACCTATCAGACACAATCAAATGTACTGTCAAATGTTTATAAGAGATTGCTACACGACTGGATAAGGGCAGCTCCAAAACATCAGGCAGTTCTTGTGGGGTGTCCCGGTATGTAGTGGTCGGTGCCCACCGAAAAATGGCCTCTAAATTCTCCAGATTTTTATCAGATATAGTAACTGTTGAGACAAACAAGTAAAATCCAGTATCTCGGTACCAGATACCTCGACTGTTCAGAGCTGTTTTGGTGGCACAAAGGGGACCTATAAAATCTTAAAGTGGTCCATTTTTCCATTCTAACTGCTTAGAATTAAAAAGCACAGTTGTACTTTTTGTACTACATATAGGACAAAGCCTCTTGAATTAGGCTGTTGTGCTTAACTACTCAAACAGGAAATGCACAAATACACAGCAACAGTGTGAGTGTGTCCTGTCTCAGGATAGAGCTTATACAGTATTGGATCTGATTTAATATTTCTGTCCTCTGATATCTGATCTAGGATTTTCTGCTGATATTAGTTCGGTAATAATACAGTAGCAATATAGTATCCCAGATACTATACAGATTGTGCAATGCAGAAACGTCTCCTAGTATCAGATATTTCTGAAATGTGTTCTTTAAATTCCCTAGATTGTAATCAGATAGTCTATCTGTGGGACAAACAAGTCAAATCCAATATATTGGTGCCAAAGACCACAAGACACCATCAAAGGTCTCCATCAGTGGAACCCATGGACATTGGTGCTGTGTTGCTGCGGTGGCTCGGTGGTTAGAGCACTGGTTCGATATCCAGGTTTGCTAAGCTGCCAGTGTTTGGCCCTTAAGCAAGTCCCATAACCCTCTTTGCTCCCTGGGCTCTGCAGTGAAGGCTGCCCACCACTCCGGGCACGTGTGCTCACTGAATCACTGTGTGTGTTTGCTCACTATTGTGTATGTGTGTTCTGCATGGATGGGTTAAAGCCGGAGGCCAGATTCCATCTATGTCCACCACAGATGGTAAACTTGGTTGATTTTCTGTCTTTGTCTTTGCCCAGCTTTACTTAACACTGTGTATGTGTTCTTCCAGGGGACTTCACCCAGTCCCGGATAAAGAAGTCATTGCTATGTATGAGGGCTGCCATGTACCTCTGGAGATCATGAGTGACTTCTATGGCAAGGTTGGTGAATTATTTAGGACTGAGTTTTCTAAAGGCTAATAGCTAGGAACATTTGAACACTTGCTGTAAGCTGAAGATCTTTTTCCGCCAGCGTGTCTAAAAATAGTGTTTTATTTGGCTCGTCTTAATGAAGTTTGTTGGCTAATATCCTGTCCACTGTTGTTTAGAGTTCCCATGGCCACACTATGAAGCAGTTCATGGACATCTTCTCCCTGCCTGAGATGACCCTCCTGTCATGTGTCAGCGACTACTTCATGAAGCACAATATTGACTACGAGCCCGTGCATCTCTACAAAGATGTCAAGGTTAGTCCAGATTACCACAGCTAGCTGTTCACTATGTGGAAAAACTCCCATCAGTTCATGTCAGCTAATCTAAATGAAAAAAGGCAGATACACTATATGCACAAAAGTATTGGGACACCTGCTCAGTCTCTGTTTCTCAGCTTTTGTTGGAGCAACTACTATCCAAAGAAGTCTTTCTGTGAGAATTCGATTGCATTCAGAAGGTCAGAGTGTAAGGGCTGGATGTTTGATGATCACCACCCCACCTTCAACACTATCATTCCAGAGAACACAGCTCCACTGCGCCACAGCTTAATGCTGGAGGGCTTTATACCCCTCTAGCTTCCGCCTAAAATTAGACATGGTGCCAATGGGATCATGTTTATCTGCTCCAAAGAGTCCTATTCAATTGGCAGTTCTTCTCTGCAAGGACTAGACAAGCTTTGTGTGCGCATTTGCACATCTGTGTCAGTAATGGGTGCATCTTAAAGTAGCCGAATATGATCATTTGGACATATAGTGTATGAACACTTTGTAATAAGTGTGGCTTTTTGCTTTGGAAGCAGCAGTCTAATTTTGGAGCGCACCATCTGCACCTACTCCGCTGAAGGTGAGGGTTCAGAGAAGATTGATGACTGACCAGCTCCCAGTCTTGAAAGCTTTTTTTTTTAGGATCTACATTGGAAAGTCTCAGAACAGACTCATCTTTGTCTTCTCTTTCAGTGTGAAAAAAAGTCTGTAATTGTCACTTTGTATGAGGTAAACTAATGAGGGCACGCTGGAGGGTGACTGGCAGGGCTGCTGCGTCCATTTGGCTCTGATGCAGAACACTGTGCTTTTGTTCTCTCCTATGCTTCCAGGAGGCCATAGGGGACGTCCATGTAAAAGGAATCATGTATCGAGCTGTGGAGGCGGATATTGGTAACGTTGAAGTGCTGATGTTTTTAGCGTCAAAACGCAGTGTTTATAATTCTAAAATATTGCTTGTCAATCTTGAATCAATGCATGTTGCTATAGCTTTCTCTCAATTGTAGGTTTGTGAGTTTTGATATAAATACCATACACATGTTAAAGAATATCACAAAAAAGGTGGGGTGGCGATATGACTATACAGTGTTGTTTACTGTTAAATTCAGTAATACAGTAATTTTAAATGAGGGCATTTATATTAATTAATATACATTAATAACACTAATGAACTGCATGTTTCAATCAGCATAATTTTCTTGTGTTTTAGTAGCTATTAATGTGACACTAGTACTATACTGTGTCTTATGCAACCTTATAGCACCGAATAAATGTGTATATATGAATTCTGGGAATATGTAAGCAATAAGGCTTCACATTTTATATCTTAATATATTTTATAACAATTTTATAGTAATATCAGAATACATATCTGGTTTGGACTGCACTTTGCCCATTTCATCAGCTCCTCTTACCATATAGGAGCACTTTGTAGTTCTATAATTACAGACTGTAGTCTGTATGTTCCTCTACATGCTCCGTTAGCCTTATTTCACCCTGTTTTTCAAAGGTCAGGACCAAACATGTCCACCACAAAGCAGGTATTATTTGGGTGGTGGGTAATTCTCAGCACTGAAGAGGTGGTGGTGTAGTTGTAGGTGTGTGTTGCGCTGTTACGATATGGATCAGACGGTGTTTAAACACAGTGTCCACACACTGTCCACTCTATTAGACACTCCTATCTAGTTGGTCCACCTTATAGCTGTAAATGCAAAGACCAGAAGCTCATCTTCTGCTGCACAGTTTGTTGGTCATCCTCTAGCCCTTCATCAGTGCTCACAGGATGCTGTTCACAGGACGCAGTTAGTCTGGATATTTCTGGTTGGTGGACTGTTCTCAGTCCAGCAGTGACAGCTGAGGTGTTTAATAATGTCACCATCATGTCTGTGTCACTGCAGTGCTGAAAATACTACCTGCTCTGTGGTGGTCAATCCTGTGGGGTCCTGATCATTGAGGAGCAGGGTGAAAGGAGGCTAACAAAGTATCCAGAGAAACAGATGGACTACAGTCTGGACTTACAGAACTACAGAGTGCTCCTTTATGGGAAGTGTAGCTGATACAATTGGACAATGAACGCAGAAATGAGAAGGCAGTACCCGAGTCTGGTCTCTCGACTGGTCTGGAAACTATAAACAAAACTTTAATATTAATTAATAATTTTAGACTATTAAATAAATTGATTTAATTAGGTCCATAACTCACTCCTGTTCAGAGAATGTGCAATACCCCCCATTTGCAATTATCTGTAAATAATCTGTAAATAATATTTTTATTGCTTTTTACTTCTACTTCTTTTATTTATATTGTGTGTGTGTATATAATGTAATTTATCTACGTTTTTGCATCTGAGTGTCTTGCTATCCCTTTTCTGCTGTGACACTGAGAATTTCCCTACTGTAGGACTAATAAAGGATTATCTTATCTTATCCTGTTCTTTGCCTTGTTGATTTTGCAGAAAAGTACATCTGTTATGGTGAACAGACCCATGCTGTTCTAAGAAAGCTTTCAGAAAATGGAAAGAAAATGTTTCTGATCACCAACAGCCCCCTAGACTTTGTGTAAGTACAAAGCTAAAGGTGTTTTTCATTCAGGACTTTTGTTGTAAATCTACACAACACATCTGGCAAGACCCCACATCTGTACTTCCTTCATAAATCAGACTGAAACCATGTTTTTAAAATGCTCTGTGTTTGCGGTCTTCTCACTCTTTAGAGATCGAGGAATGAACTACATCGTTGGAGAAGACTGGAGGGACCTATTCGACGTGGTCATCGTGCAGGCTGACAAGCCAAGTTTCTTTAACGACCGTAGAAAGTGAGTTCCTGGAAACACAGCGAGAAATTGGCAGCAGTGAATTAGACTAGTATGAATGATACTCTGACACAAGAACAGCACCCCTACACTTTTTGTTCTGACATAGTCGCATGTGAAAAAGCTGAGAAGTTATCCATGACAACTGTGGAATACTGCCCAAAACAGAGCACCAATGGTGTGTGTGTGTGTGTGTGTGTGTGTGTGCGCTTGTGTGTTCCTAAAGGCCATTCAGGCGAGTTACTGATAAAGGAGTGTTGCTGTGGGACAGGATTCACCACCTGGAGAAAGGGCAGATTTATAAACAGGTGCTGTATGCCCTCTGGGCTAAACCTAAAATTGGCAGAGCGCGCCGATATAGTATATTGTTACTGTTGGTCCGTACTGTTCTTTCTAAGTAGCCTATCCGTGCTTTGCCCCCACAAATGTAATTTCATTATCCATGCAAAAAAACTACTGGAAAGGCAAAAGACATATAGCTGAAATACAGCAAATGGAAAAGGCATTTGGGAAGTAGAACTGGCGATGGAAAAATTAGAATCAGAAAGACAGAGGAAAATACGGTTGCGTTTGGAAAACCTTCCAAAATTTTTTATAATATTTGTGGGTATTATAATTATTATAACTCAAACTCAAAAGAGTTATAGGTAAAATTATAACTAACTTAAATAGTATTTGAGTTATAGGTAATATCATAATTTCCACAAATATTTGTAGAAATTATAATATTACCTATAACTCAAACACAATTTGGAACAACATAGAAAAGGGCATATAGGACACATTATTGGTCCTACACAGTTCTGAAATATAGCAAATGGAAAAGGCACAACAGTTGAAGAATGTAAATGGGATGGAAAACGTATATAGAAAATGCTGCACAACATGGAAAAGACATATGGAACACGGAAATTCTGTACTATTGGAAATGGGAAAAGGATTATTCGGAAATAGAACTGGGTGTGAAAAATTGGGAAATATAATTAGCAATAGAAAAAACTATTGGTATCCCTGGACAGTAGAGACAGTTACTCCAACAAGAGAAGAATAAACTTTGTCTAGCCTCAGCAGTAGCTTCGAAAGAATGCATTTGTGGGCCAGAGCATGGATAGGTCATTTGTCCTATACATTCTAAAGTCTGAGTGCTTGGTCTTTGTTATATGTGGGGATTTGTTTCGGACTGTTTGTTATTGTCTGTCTGCAATTTTCTGTTTCCAGGGAAACCTGTACGAGTTCTTGAGACTCACTGGTTGGAGGGGCTCCAAGGTTTTGTACTTCGGAGACCACATCTACAGTGACCTTGCTGTAAGCAGCACGCCCACACCCACACAAATATCTAAGCTACTGAACACTGCTGAACTGCGGGTATAGCAGAAATATTGCTGCTGGGCACCTCCTGACCTCTTGTGTTTGCATTACCGCAGTTAGCATTTTTTTGAGTGCACATAACAGGGCGAATATTGGCATGTTAGTAAAGGCAGGGCTTGTGAGAGAGTGCAAGACAAAACAGCAAGAAAGCAGGCAGGCAATAACGAGACAATACATCTGTGTTATGGCAAAGAATCAAATGGTCCCACTTTCCCCCCCTACACCTAATGTAATTACATTTATTTAATTAGATGTAATTTAATTTATCAACCTAGTTTCCAGTTTTGCACTGGAGCTATGTGGCTAATACACTGCCTGACTAAATCTTCACTCACTTGCCGCAAACAGCAAAAGTTGTTGAGTAATCTCGAATAGACTTGGGGTTCATGTAGTTTTTTTGCACTGTTGGCAGTATAATATTTATTTTAGGAAAACCGTGTGCGTGTGTTTTTAGGACCTGACTCTGAAGCATGGCTGGAGGACCGGAGCCATCATTCCTGAGCTACGGAAGGAGATCAAGATGATGAACACTGAGGAATATGTGCACACCATGACCTGGCTGCAGAGCCTGACCAGCCTGCTGGAACACATGCAGGTCAGACCACTAGTGGCCACTCAGGAGCCCAACACAGCTTTAGAGGGTCTTCAGTGGGAGAGTCAGTGTTCTGTTGAAATGATGATTCATGAAGTGAAAACAAGGAATATTTTTGGTGTCATTGTAATGTACACACCATAACATTAGCACCAGGTGGTGCACCGACAACAGGGTCATGGACGGCACAAAGGTGTCACCTCATAGCTTAAATACCACAGGACGTCTTTAGAGATCTTGTGAAGTCAATGCTTTTGAATGGTCAAATCTGTTGGGGTGGCACGGGGGGTTTTAGCATGTCCTGCTTCTATATATGTTATGTTTGTATATATGTTATATGTAATGTGGTCTAGCTATACAAACATTCTTTAAGACGAACAGGATGTTCCTAAAGATTTTCTTTCGCTGTGTTTGTGGCAGGTGCATCGAGATTCTGCCTCACAGGCAGTGATTCAGCAGTGGGTTCGAGAGAGAGAGGATATGAGGTAACTATGTGTTAAAAACTTTAAACTTGCTCTCATGGCTTACTGCTCTACGTTTGAAAGTTTAAAGTAGCTTCTTGCTTTAAAAGAGGCAACTGGTGCAGCTGAGCGAAGACCCAGCGGCTTCCTCAGAGTGTATTGGCTGCCCGGTGGCACGTTTCTGGGGATAGATGTGTTATGTCCCTACCTCCTAATGTCGGAGCTTTGCTAGGGGGAGTTACAAACAAGTGAGTTAATTGGCAGAACCAGATTAGGAGAAGGGGGGTGGACAAAAACGAATTAGAAAAAAAGAGGAGAAAAAAAAACAGTGGTACTGTAATACAAACCGCATTTTCAGATGTAAACAAGGTAACAAGAATGGAAAAAAAATGTTTATTTTGATGGTCTGTGCATGAGGGAGAGTCTCGAAAGTAATTCTTTCTGTGTAAAACATTATAGCAGCAGGTGGCAGTGTTTGAGTATAGCTTGTAGAGCTACACAACTCTTCCAATTTGGAATTATGCACCAGTTTCTGAATTGGTCACCAGGGAACTACAAAGTTCTCAAATCGAGAAGTGAAATTAAAAAAAGTAGCCGAAACTAAACTGAAAAGTAAAAAAAAGTAAACAAATCCACAGCAAACTTAAATAAAACAAATTTTCTAATTATTTGCAAAATTTAATATATTAAGAAATACTTTTGTACACACCACATTTAATGTTTTGTCCCCACAATATTTTAAATTAATCAAATAAACAGTAATTAATGTTCAGTAAATGACATTAATGACTTTAATTAATACTTAATAATAATTGCAATAAACAATTGCTTCTGCCAAGCAAGGTAGTGAACAGCACAGGGGTTTAAGATCATTTGTTTTTTTGATAAACTCAATGGTGTAAAATGTGCATACAGTAGTACAGTTGAATGCAAATGTTTGGACACCCCTGTTCAAATGACATGTTTTGTCGATGTAGCTACTAGGTTAAGGATGTTGGATGATCAGCTCATGCCTAAAATATTGTGTGGGGCACCAATCATCATTCCAATGAACACTGCTCCACAACTCTATGCTGGGGGGCTTTATACCCCTCTAGTGCACACCTGGCATTAGGCAGCATGGTGCCAATAGGTTCATGGGTAGGCCATCTGCTCCACATCATCTGCTCCAGAGAGGCAGTAGTTCTTTATAGGGACTAGACAAGCTGTGTGTGTGTGTGTGTGTGTGTGTGTGTGTGTGTGTGTGTGTGTGTGTGTGTGTGTGTGTGTGTGTGTGTGTGTGTGTGCTTGCACATGTCATCAATGGGTGCAACTTAAAATAGCTGAATGCATTCATTAGATAGGATGTCCACAGACCTTTGGACATACACTATATATTAAATTATGCGAATACACAGTAATTGCTCTTCTCTGCTGTACTTTGTCGCAGGTCTCGGGCGAAAGACATCTTTAACGGTCAGTTCGGAAGTCTGTTCCGCACATACCACAATCCCACCTACTTCTCCCGCCGCCTCTCCCGCTTCGCCGACATCTATATGGCTTCCATCAGCTGCCTGCTGAACTACGATCTCCAGCACACCTTCTACCCCAGACGCACCCCGCTGCAGCATGAGGCCCCTTTCTGGCCAGAGCAGACCAGTGCAGGAGCCATGAACATACCCTTCCAGAGCCAGCGGGCAGGCTCTGACTAAGACTGGACAGGTGATGGGTTGCAAACATGATCTGTATACCACAGTGGTGCTGCTGTTACCAGTGTCTTAGCAGACAAATCACAGCTGCATGAATGTGGTACTGACTGATGCTGGAGATTGAGTGGCCTCGTTCAGTCAAAGTGCCGCACAGCTACCAAAGTAGTCGTGTAGATTTGACCGCTGTACAAGAACCATCACGTCCTTTTTGTTTGTTTTTTAATAGCATGTTTTGCCCAGATATTCCCTAAGTTAGTAGAGTTCAGCTATTCTAGGTGTAGCAGTCGTACATTCTTACACTAAACTAATAGTAATAGCTTCACATTCAGTGTTGAATGTTTAAAAAAAAAGAATGTGACAATGGATCTTTATCCATGAGACACAAAATGCAGTTATAGCTCTTTAGTGTTTTAAGCTGTCAATACCTTATTTTTATATTTGCAGTATATCTGAATGATGTGTTTTCTGTGTCTTCAGTGAGTCTCTCTTTATTAACTGGAGAACATGCATATTTTTGCATTTTATTATATTAATTAATTTGTTCAATTAAATTGTTGCTATTTTATCAGAATGTGCCTCAAGTGCGGTGGAGATTTTAAGCAAATAAGCAATAGCTTTGCTCTGTATTCTGTGCATCTCTAAAGCCTAAGGAGCCTAAGGTGCTCTGCTCATAGGAAACATTATGTAGTTGGCTTCGCTTTCTTAAAAGAGCAGTTTTATTTATAGGGTGTAGCTTTCCCTTTTGCTCTGCTATGTTACCAGCAACCCCCAAGTCTGAACCCTAACTCAGGGATGGATTATTCTGGAGAGCCACAGCACTTCACAGTTTAGTGGGTCCCCCCCCCCCACGCTCTTATAAGCTGATTCAACTCATTATGTGAGAATTGTTGTAACGTGCATTTGTTGACAAGTTGAGAGATGCAGAACCGGCTGCATCTCCATTGACTAATGAGGGGAGAATGGTGTCCCAGTCATTGCTATGCCATTCTCTCTATTAGTCAATGGAGCATCAACAGGATTCTGAAACTGTAATTTGAAGGTTGCTTTAAAGGCTCAATAATTAGTTGATAAGGAGCATCAAGTGTATTACAGTAGGGAAATGACCAAACTGTGATATTCTTTTTAGAAAACCTCAGAATGGTGTCAGATCAACAAAAATAAAGTTACTTACACCACGCCACCAAAGCGAACAGCAATCTGAACTATACTGTCTTTGAGTATAATTAATAATAGTTTAATAATAATTTACATCTCTGAGTATAATATTTGATGCGCACAAGTTACTGTGAGTTACAAAGTTTTCTGGAAACGTTTTTTTTTTCATGAAAAAATGCACATATATGCTTTAGATGCCTATGATACTGCAGAAACCTGGAGTTCTCTTTTAAAGGCTTTTATTTGCTTTATTTATGCATTTATTTGTGTATTGATTTTTACAGTGCTTTCTGCTGAACGTAGGTTAGTATTGCTGATTATGGACTATAGAGTACTGAATAATTAGAGCTTCACGTTGAAATGTGGTAATTCTTATTCTACAGTCTGATGTATTCTGTTGCTGTCAAAAACCTTGTATCACCAAACGGCAACTTTTACAGGAAAAGGAAAGAACCATCTTAACTTTCTGTGGAAGTCAGTGTAATATTTTTTTTATTATTATTTCAGGTCATTTTGGAGCATTTCTATTGGCCCGTTCGTCATGAAAATGTGACAATGTAAAGAACAACTGCCAGATTCACATAATGTGAAAAACGACAAAAATGAAGATACAAGGTTTTTGCATGACAGCAGTGCTTTACTGTTTCTGGTTGTTATTTTGCTCAGTTTAATAATCCGTGCATTGTGAAATGTAATCTTTTCTGTACCGGATTTCCACACCACACAACATATCTGCCTATCACACATGAAGGTACTGAAAAAAGCTTTACGATATACGATATATTTACGATATAAGTTTTCCAGATTTAATCTGATATAGATATTTTTGTGTGCACAATGAAGACAATTTTAGCTTTTTGTCATATAGGAAAAAGGACAGGTTGATGTGCTGGACCTTCTTCATGCAAAAGCCTTGAATGATCCTTGTTTTCTGTGGTTGTTTTGATTTTTGTGTTTTTGTTTAACTTGGTGGTTTACTGGCTGTTGTTCGGTGTGGGTTATTCTGTGTATGTGTGTTTTATTTATTAAATAAGCTCACACCAGCTGTAGATTTGTCTCTCTTTTTTTTTTAATAAGTACATTTTTATGTTCTGCACTTTTATCACCCTGATTTGTTTACTGCATCTAAATATTTTGCTGTCTGTTAATTACTGATTTTTAATGGACCTGAACACACGTCTCCTCTGATACATGAATCCAGCCTGCACCTCTTTTCAAACTGCTGCCGGTGCAACGATGCTCCACTGCACCAGCTGCCAGACACCTGTGCCGGCCAACGTCGTTTAAGAGTAATGTGGGGGGGAGGGCACAGACAATTGTGCTCTCTTGGACTAGTGAGCCCCAGGCTGTAGTGGCAGTGCATTAGACCACTGAGCCACTCAGAGCCCAAAAGAACCACTTGTGCATGCATAATAAAACAAAACCAGAAGTGGCATCGTTTTATTTGTAATATAGTTTGCTGTTAAAGGAGCTGCACTGATGCTTCATATAACCGCAGAGAACCGAACCACCCACTGTTTTACCAAGAGTGACCTGCAGCATTATTCCCTTCCTCCCGTTCATCAACACTTCTTTTTTCCATCTTTAATAACTCTCTGGTGTTTCTGAAGAACATGCATTGTCTCACTGCCATGAGCAGCATCATCCACAGCCTGGCTGCCTCTGCCCTGATGATAGCTCTGTGTAGCTCTGCAGTCGCCACCATCACTAGCAGGGGTGCTTCTTCTTAGGTGATGAATTCTGCATTTTAAAGGACTGTAAATGGTTTGGTAAAGTTCTGAAGGATTTTATTTTTTATATCCAAAATAACATTTGACACAACCATAAAAAGGATGCAACAATGACCTAAAATCAACACTGTGGCACAAAAACAGTGACAACCACAACAGGGAGGCAACAACTGTGGCACAACATGAGCACAACAAGAATAACAACAATTAGACCCCCCTACCTAGTTGCCCAACAACAGGTATGACACGACCCCAACAGAACAACTATATAGAAAATAGCACAACAATGATGAGAATGATTTACTATTATTATTATTATTGTATTTTTTAATAATGACTAATATAGTAAATACGTTTTAGACTAACATGCATTGTTTATTATTATTATTATTATTATTGTATTTTTAAATAATGACTTATATAGTAAATACGTTTTAGACTAATACTCATTGTTCTATATTATTATTATTATTATTTTTATTATTATTATTATTTTTATTATTGTATTTTTTAATAATGACTAATATAGTAAATACGTTTTAGACTAACATGCATTGTTTATTATTATTATTATTATTATTGTATTTTTAAATAATGACTTATATAGTAAATACGTTTTAGACTAATACTCATTGTTCTATATTATTATTATTATTATATTATTATTATTATTTTTTTTTTTTTTTTTTTTTTATTGTATTTTTAAATAATGACTTATATAGTTAATACGTTTTAGACTAATACTCATTGTTCTATATTATTATTATTATATTATTATTATTATTATTATTATTATTATTGTATTTTTTAATAATGACTAATATAGTAAATACGTTTTAGACTAACATGCATTGTTTTATTATTATTATTGTATTTTTAAATAATGACTTATATAGTAAATACGTTTTAGACTAATACTCATTGTTCTATTATTATATCATTATATTATTATTATTTTTTTTTTTTTTATTATTATTGTATTTTTAAATAATGACTTATATAGTCAATACGTTTTAGACTAATACTCATTGTTCTATATTATTATTATTATTATTATTATTATTATTGTATTTTTTAATAATGACTAATATAGTAAATACGTTTTAGACTAACATGCATTGTTTTATTATTATTATTATTATTATTATTATTTGGTTTATCTTCTATACCCAAGGAAATGGTCTGATCTCATCTCCCCCTCTGTGTGTAATTGGCTTTACATCAGGATGGTTATAAATATCAGCTAACGAGTGAAGTTTTACCAACAGCAGCTCCCTGATGGCCGCAGCCTGGCGGGGTGTTAATTACAGAAAACCGGCCTGTATACGTCAGCAGGGTGGATGGGATGATGGTTTTTTTTTTTGGGGGGGGGGTCAAATGAAGCAGGTGTGTTGTGTGATCGTACAGTGAAGGTCAAACAGACCCTCGCGAGCGTTTGTTTGGTGCTGCTGAAGATGAAATGAATGATGGGACTAAAGCCGCGCACGCTCTTCATCTGGAGATGAGCGCCAATTTCAGCTGGGTGGTCGAGGGGGGCGTGTGGACAGGTAGAGGACAGTTCGTCCTGATCGTGGCGGACTGCGTGGTGCTGCTCGTGACGCTTCTGCTCGGCTCGGCCGCCAACGTGTTCGTGGTGCACGCGGTGCGCCGCCACAAGTCCCTCCAGACGGCCACCAACGCGCTGCTGGTCAACCTGGCGCTCGTGGACCTGCTGCGCTGCGTCACGGACTGCCCGCTGCTGCTTCTGGTCGTGCTGCGGGCGCGGGGGCGCGCGGATCTCGGGCTCGCGCTGTGCAGCGCGCAGCTCGCCTGCTTCTCTCTGAGCTGCGGCGCGCAGCTGCTCACCGTGGCGGGGATCAGCCTCGAGCGGCACCGGGCCGTCGCCAGACCTTTCGAGGGCGGCGGCGGCGGCGGCGGCGAGCGGAGGAAGCGCGTGACCGCATGGATCCCGTTCACGTGGGCCGCGCCGGCACTCGCATCTGGGCTGTGCGCGCGTTACGCACAGGACTCACCCGTGTACGCGCGGTGCAGGGGCGTGCGCGCGCAAGAGTTTCACACCTACGACTCGTTCGGCCGGTACGTCCTACTGCCCGCGTGGTGCGCGTGCCTGGTGGTCATAGCGGTGTGCTACGCGCATATTTTCATCGTAGTGAGAGCGCACGGCAGGAAGATATTCGACAAAGGCGTGTTCCCCCCACCCGGGAAGAAAACGGGCGAGAAAAAGGACAAAGAGGCGAGGTCGAAGGTGGACATTGTGGTCGCGCACGAGGTTGCCAAAACTCATTTGGTACCAGAGCTGAACGGGGCAGGTAGTGCCATTGCAGAGGGCGCGCCAGGGAGCAGCGACAGTCAAACTCCCACCAAAGACAGCGTGACTTTGGTTTCCGAGCTGCGCGAGAACGCGCCTGAACCCACAGAAGTGGGAAGAGGGGAGGAGCCAACTGTCACAGAATGCGCGTCCACGGCGCCCGGTGGCACCCAGAGCGTGCGGTCCGTGAGGCCCAAGAGCGCGCCTGAACCAGAAGCTCAGCAGAGCGCGCACCAAGACGCGCCTGAACTCCTAGACGTGGAGGGCGACGAGGCGTCTCCAGCCGAGGCTCAGAGCGCGCACGAGGAGGCGCAACAGAATACCCAAGAGACTGCGCACGAGGACGCGCACGAGGACGCGCTCCAAGACGCGCAGCAGAAAGCGCACAGCAGCGATACGCATCTAGACGTGCAGGAGAACACGGGCCAGAGCGCACAGGTGAGCGCCCCCCAGGATGAGGAGGTAATGGGGGCGGTGTGCATGATGCCGTCTTTCGCCAACAGGGACAAAGGAAATAAGAAGAAGGAGAGCAAACTGGCCAAGCGCTCCGCATACATCATCTTCACCTTCCTCATCTTTTGGCTGCCACTGATGGGCACAATAGTGCTGAACAACTTTCTAAACAGAAAAGAGAGTCCAGGCGTAAGTCTAATTAATATAAGCCTAATTAATATCCAGGGATAAACAGCAGTATTGGTATTATATTAGATTCGATGCTAATTGGAGTGCCAATTTGTACATTTTATGAAATGTATCAGCCAGGGGCGTCTCTAGACTAGAACTGGACCCCTCAGCTTGCCTATTATTATGATTATTAGTATTATAATAATTATTATTATTATGTTAATAATACTGTTAGTTGGACGTCTAGGGGGTATAAGGGTCACCGCTTCTGATCCAAGGTCATCTAGGGTCTTCAGGTTCTGCAATAGAGAAATTAAAACTAAGGTGGTCAGATGGTCAATATTACAACCATCCAAGCTATACCCTGGGAACCAAGATCTACAGACACTCCTGGGAGTCTACCCTGGATCTGAGAGAGCACACCACTGCTGGTCTCAAGTCCCTTATAAACCAATATTCCCCTATTTACCCCAGGTGCATCCCCGAATCACTGCACCTCCCACCTGCTAGACACACAGGGTTGTAACAATATATATGTATATATTAAAATATATTTGTATAAGTGACTAGTTGAATGTCATAGTTATAAGGGGCAGTGGTGGCTCAGCGGTTAGAGCGCCGGGCTGTTGATAACAGGGTTGTGGGTTTGATTCCCGGGCTCAGCAAGCTGGCACTGTTGGGCCCTTGAGCACAGCCCTTTACAGCTGGCACACCGCTCTGTGTGTGTGTGTTCACTACCACAGATTTCACTTTATCTTTTAGTGGCTAAAACATGACACTCATTTTGCAATGCCCCTTTTACCAGCTTGCAGAAATAAAGCCTATGCTAACAACTGATGTCTTTGCTGGTGTTATTAATTACTTTGCTTTAGTGGTCTTATATGTATTTTGGTAGGTCACATGGTTATACAGCTATGCCCTATCATTTCCTTGTGGCTGAGTTTCTTTTAAATCCTTACAAATGTCCATTACTTCGCTCAAAACACCAATAAACTGACACTGACTGGTAAGATACTTGGGCATTATGGGAAATGTAGTGCCTTTAGTGAATTTGTTTGGTGTGTTCTGTAGGACTTTTTACCACCTTGATTTTAATGAGGCACAGCACAATTTAGCTTGGGGCACAAGTTCACCAGTAAACTGGGTCTAATCATGCCCCTGTACGTGAAAAATATTGGATGTAGGTCCAGAATCCCCACATTTTGGTGCATCCCTAATAATCTCCATGGTAACTGTGCTGTTACACACCTTCATCTTTCACCTTTTCACTGTGAGGACAACTGACACCTAATCTCACTTTATCTTGCTATTCCAGGTGGAAGTCGTTCACGAGCTGGAGGTTCTTGCGGTCTGCATTGCCTGCATGACCTCACTGACCAACCCCATCATTTACGCAGCGGTGAACCCTCAGTTCCACAACGAGTTTTACTACCTGAAGAACAAATGCAAAGCCCTATGTGCAAAGCCATGATCTGAAAAGTGGAGCCATCCCAAACATTATTCCTACTTGAATATACACTATATTGTATACACACCGATCAGCCATAACATTAATACCACCTTCTTGTTTCTGTACTCATTCACTTTCTGCACTCCATTTTCGCCATGATCTTATTTCAATGGTCAGGACCCCACTGGACTGACCACCACAAAGCAGGTAGAATTTGGTTGGTGGGTCATTCTCAGCACTGCAGTGGTAGTGTGGTATACTGGTAGGAGTGGATCAGACACAGCAGTGCTGCAGGAGTCCAGGGCTTTAGTAATCAGAAACTGGACAAATTTTCATTATAATTGTTTCCAGTTTCTTATTTTTATTTTTATATGATGAACAAAACCTTAAGCTGGTCTCAGTCTTGTCTTAGTCTCGGCTGCTCAGACTCAGACTCGACTACTAAAAGTCTTGGTCTTGACTCGGACTTGATAAGTCCTGGTCTTGGTCTTGTCTGCAGCACTGTTGTTAATGATATGGCTCATCAGTGTATTGTATATGTTTGTTAACTTCTCAGTTTTACACGTACAGCAAGTGTTTTTTTTGGTACATACATTTATTGAATGTTAGAAAGCTGACCCACACTAGAGAAACATACACTATTATATCTGATTATCCACAGGCAGAGGTCAGCTCTGACGCTCCATCCTACAGTAAGCACTACAAACCACTGAGAAACATCTGTTTAAACTTTATTATCACTCATTCTGTCATTGTTCTGTAAAAATACAACTTTAGATACAGAAATAAAGACAAAACAAATGTGAGGAAAATGATAAGCAGCAGCAAAGCACAAATGAACTCTTCTAGATGAAAGGAATACTAGAGCTTTGCTGTCTGTGCTACCTTTGTTTATTCACCCCTTCAATACTTCCTTCAGTTTCATATTTACACACTACATTGTTTACTCAAATAAAATCTGCACCTGGAGAAAGAACATGTGATCACGCTTAGCTGGGGTTGTATGTTGGTGATCTCCAATAAATGAACAAACACTGGGTATCTTCAGGTACCTGTCAACTGTGTAGTTATATAAATATATATAAGTGTTTCATGGATGATGATTATTTCATTAGCAGCTTGAGTTCTTAAAAAATAATTTAGACAGAGAGAGAAACAAAGAAAATTTTTTTATATTATTATTATTAAAATATTACTGTTAAATTAGAATGTCACTTAATCCGAAAAAAAAAAACAAGTGCATTATTATTTAGTATTCAATTTCAAATCCATTATATATATAATACAGAACATAGGAACAATTTGTTATTTTTTTAATGAGGAAAGAAATATCTCGGCATGCAAAAACCTTGTATATCCAAAACCTCATAGGAGAAGAAAAAAAAACCTTAACTTTCAATGGACGTCAATGTGATCATTATTTTATTGCAAGTAATTTTGGAGCATTTCTATTGGTCCATTTATCATTAAAATCCAAAACACTATAAAGAACAACTGCCAGATTCACATCATGTCAAAAACAGGAAAAAAAATAGACACAGGGTTTTTGCCTGACAGGGACGATATCTGTCAATACTGTGGTTTGACAACATCAGATAACAAAACATCTGGCTTTCCAAAGCGCTGCCATCATATTTCTCATGTAATATAGATAATCAGCAAAAGAGCTGAAGCTGACATCCAGTTTTGCGTTTTACACGTTTGTGCTCTAGAGACCAGATTTGCATGTAAACCATTCCCAGCCATCCAGTGATACTAAAGAGCAGTATTCCTCTTTACAACAAGCTGGACAACAGGGGTCAAGCAAGAGATCAGCACACACATGATAACCCTAACACTTAAATGCATTTAAAGATGCACATTTTGCGTACCGTGTAAAAGATAAAGTGCATTTATTTTGTACACTATATGGACATTGGGACACTCAAGAGCGTTAGTGGGGTCAGGATATTGGATGTTCACCACCCCATCTCATCCACAGCTAATCCTAAAAGTATTGGATTGGGCACCATCGATTATTCCAGAGAACACAGTTCCACTGCTCTACAGCTCAATGCTGGGGGGGCTTTATACCCTCCCTAGCCCACGCTTGGCTATATAGGCATGGTGCAAAAAGGATTAAGTTTTTCTGCTCTATTTTATTGACAATGTTTCTCTATAGGGACAAGACAAGCTGAGTGGTCTGTGTCAGTGGTGGGTGTAATAATTTAATGCATTCATTAGGAGGGGTGTCCACAAATATTTGGACATATAGTGTATTTTACACAACAATTCCAACAGCTACTTCAGTACAGTGCAAAGCAATCTCTGGGCTTCAGACAAATCTGAAGTAATAGTAAAACTGACGTAAAAGTAACCTAATCATGCCCTAAAACAGCACTCTCTGAGAAGACAGACGATGAGAAGCTGTTCACCATCTCGTCTCATGTAAACCTTTACCTTCACTTCCTGTAACAATCAGCGGCATTCAAGAATATCTAACATGATGAGAGTAAGTAATAATGCGGTAACCACTGGCCAGTCTGATACAGGAAAGTTGAGGTTAAGAGCTGGTCAAGGCTTCACCTCGTCAACAGCCAGCGGGCGAGGGAGCAAAGAAGTAGAGTGCAAGCAGGATGAGATACACCACCACCAGAGCAGTACCTGAGAGAGAGAGAGGAGAAAAGAAAGGTGGGGGTGTAGAATTAATGACTGTGGCTGAGATGGAGTATTACGATGCTGTATATGGCCACAGAAAGATACTATCAGACATCCCTACATTACACAGAGATAGCAATATTGGCAAACCACTCTGCCCCCCCTCCAAAAGTCCCCAAAACATTAGCATTTTAATGGCAAGAATGATTAACTACTGATTTGCTCTATAATAGGTATTTTGCGGTGTTGTCAATATTTCTAGAACACTGAACACTGCTCTTTGGCTCCTCCTACATTTTGGGAATGTCATTTACTTTTACACCACTGCCGTAAATACAGATGACACTATGAGCTCCTCCTTGTGGACAGTTGTACACATGCATTTGTTGACAAGCTGAGAGATAAAGAACCAGCATCTGACATTGGTTGTTTACCATCTCCACCAATTCCTATGAATCTATAAAATTAATAAGAAACAAATCTTACAGCATATATTAAATACAATACTAATCAGCATAATTTAATAGGTCTTCCCTCATTTAGGAGAAGCTCAATGCTCAGATTATATTGCACATACTCCAGGCCTGACACCTCGTACCTTGAAAGTAATCCGACTTTCCATCCATGAAGATGTAGTTGACGAGGATGACGCTGAAGATGCTGGCCCAAAGATGCAAGTCACTGAAGATGAGCACAAAGCCAACATCCTGTGTGTGACAGAAAACACCAGACACAGTCAGACTAAGGCTGAGCTATGATCCTCTTATTCCCTAAAGCAGGGTTCCTCAGTTCTGGTCCTGGAGATGTGCAGGGAAATCTGCTGCAACCTCCAGGGCCAGAGTATATGGGAATAGGGTTTTACTAAATGATCTCTTAGCAAGATTTCTGTGCCTGATGATAGAGAGGCCTGTGAGTGGGTCCAACCTTCAATTCAATCTTAGAACATAACGTACATATTACTTTATGAGTTACTAAAAAATTAATTGTAGTAATAAGCCTTAATACAGTATGTACAGTACGGTGTAATAGAAAGATGTAAAGAATGTGTTTTTGGTCCGTCACAGCATTGCTGTGAAGATTTGATATCTCTTTAGCTCACATTAGGCATTCATTAGAAGGGGTGTCCACAAACATTTGGATATATAGTGTATGTTGGTTAGAGGAACACAGTTAGGAGAAGACAGGTTTGGTTGCTGATCTTCTCTGTGAACTCAAGCCACTGTATGGATTTGTTCAGTTCAAACTAGAGGTTGGATGAGATCTGGTAATACTGGCCTTCTTCCAGCAGAGTGTTAAAAATGGTTAAGCTAACAAATTGATAAAAACGACAATGTATTTCTTTCTTATTACAGTGATGAAAAACAACATGCCCAGAGTGAATATTAAATTAAATACGTTGGTCAATAATTGATGCAGTGTTAATTAAATGTTGTGAATTAGTATGAGGTCACTGAGGCAGCTGTGTTCAACGACTTTCAGAAGTGACTCACGTAAAAGGCGTTGAACAGGATCAGGATTGGAATCTGAATCATGCACACCTGCACCGCAATACAGCTTCCCACCTCCAAACTGCAAAATGACAACAATATGGCAGTGAAACAGCTGTGGCGGCAAACAACCAGACATCCTATATATGGAGACACAGGCAATTCAGTTTACAGCTAACAAAGACGCATACGAACAAAAGCAGAACTACGACTCGGGTCTGCACTGTTAAAAGAGGAAGAAAGAAACCTGACAAAGGTCAAAAGAACCGGGTTTCTGTTGCATAACTGGTCCAAGGCTAATTCAGAGACCCACCTGAGGCTGATGTTATTCTGCAGAGCAAACTGGATTCCATTGACTATCTCTGGAATTTCAGGCACCATGGCCAAAATGGTCACACCTATAAAGTACTGAAAAAACACAGGCAGAGGGATCAAATGAAGCCCTTAGCAAAAATAAAAGAGGTTTGATGCTGTTATTCTACCACATGTGCAGTATGTGTACATGTGAGATGGTAAAGTCGTTGAACATGGATTTGATATTTATGCATATGCAAGCTATTCTAAATGCCATTAAGTACAAGTTATTATTTTTTCATGAGATATTTCTGTGGAGATATGAAATTTCAGTTTGTAAAAATAAAAAATAAAAGAGAAAATGGGACTCCTAACAACCTTGCAAGACCTAGTAGACCACCAAAGCTCTCCCTTCAGATAAACAGCATTTAAAGCTTTCATCTTTGAGAGAGACAGGAGATAGATCTAGGGTGTGGGTCTGAAAGGATGTGCAGCTGATCAAGAAGCTCTTACTGAGATATGCAAACAGGCAAAAGCTGCTGCTGTTCTCAGAACAACACACTGACCACTAGTGTGCTCCAGACCTCAACACCATTGAAAGTGGTTGGTACGACTTGGTTAACTCCCTAAATACTGTAACATATCCTATTCCTAGTGCTGAATAATGAATATCCAACACCTAACGTCTGTCTATTTTGACTGGAAATGAAGGGTGGTATCTTGAAAACAGTACTGTACTGTGTGAGAGGTGCGTCTCTATGGTTCTGCCCTCTGTTTCTATGTTCTATAAGGTCTTCATATGCTCTGTGTGTATGTGTGTGTGTGTGTGTGTGTGTATAAGTTTAGGCGGGTTGTTTGTGCCTGAGAGATGCCAGGTTGGTTCAGTATGGGCTGGATGTGCTCTGTTGTGAGGTCAGCGCAGGCAGACATCAGCACTGTGGCAACAATCAGGATGAGCAGAGCTCTCCAGCGAGACCAGTGCACCACTGCATCCAGATGACCCGTAGCTACACACACACACACAGACAATCTTCACAAGAATGTACATAATACTGATAAAGCTGATCAGTGGCCAGCCTTAACAGTCTCTAATTAAAAATCTAATGAATAACTCTAGGTGTACTATTCACTAACCTCTAAAACTGTCCTGTGTTCCCTACTACGAAACTAATACATAACACAGTACTGAGTGGGAAACTGGACATTGGCAGTGAAAGGTCCACATGTGGACCAAGATAGTAAAAATAAGTAAAATTCTCACCATGTCCATCACTAACATGGATGTCATAGATGTGAGAGTGGGTCTTCAGAGTGAAGAGAAGGCCAATGATGTAGGAAACTGGCAGCAGAACTGATACTGTGTACACTAGTGGCCTAAAAGACAGAAAAGATCTGTCATATCCACGGACAAATAAATCCCAATAAATTCAACTCAAATAAAAATGAGTTAATCCCAGAATGCAATAAATGCGGTGTGGTTAGACAAGACACCAGGTGAACTGAGCTTGAACGTATGCTGGGTACTTACTCTATATGGCTGTGAAATAGGCTGTAGTTGTTTTCACTCTGAAGAAACACAGGAGAGCAAATACAAGTTCAGCACAATGCTAAACTACACTGTTTACTCACACAGATCCATATTTCTGATATGTCAAGTTCATATGTCATATAGTTTGATCATATCTCTGATTTGGACTGAATGACACAGCATCATAAAAAAAATGCTGAGTATGACTGATCAGAAAGCGTACTACCAGGTCGTAGTGACAGTTTTTGCAGGTAAAAGTCCCATTGCTGCTGCTGGTCCCAGAGGAGTTAGTGCAGTTTTCACACACTAGATTCCCATAGGCTTTGGAGAAGAGTGTGGGGGCAAACACACCTGCCGCAAGAAAGCAAACAGGTCAATAAAAGACGCAATAAGCATTTGGCTGCAAATGTGAACAATTTTTAGTTTGAGCTACTGTGCAACCAAGAAAGAGAGAGAGAGAGAGCTCACCTCCTATTGATATGAAGAGCAGTGAGGAGCTGACTCCCGCTGAGCGGCTATTAAACCTCTGCTCTCTGTGTTTCAGTCCACCAATGATCATACAGATCCCCTGAGGGTATGAGAGAGTAAGCACTATGTGTAATATATGAAATGCACTATATAAAAAAGGCTATGTTTGAGGAGTTAATTGTGAGGAACAGGTAGTGTATCACAGTTCATGTAATGTAGACAGTGGTACTGTAACGTTTAAATGATATAATGTAAATGATCTGATCCCTCACCGGAATAAACAGGATGCATCCGAGCAGAGTGCCCGTCAATGCCGACTTCACAATCCCTTCTAAGCACTTGCTGTTCTGGCGATGACCCCTGATCAAGGCGGTGATGTAAAAGGTGAGCTCAGTGATGGAGCCGAACGTGGCGTTGACTACTGCACCAACCGCAAAGTTGCTCTGAGCTGATATGCTGTGGACACACAGGAACAGGTTAGTTTCCATTAATGTGAATTTACAATGGTAACTTTAAAATATATATGTATATACATATATAATGTACATAGCATATACACAAACACACAAACATCTACTATAGTTAGGATGTTGTGGCTGGTTTCAAGTTGGCAAGTTGGTTGTTTGTTGAACTGAGAGGAAATTATATAGGCTGTTAAGGCTATTTATTGGTTTTGCTAAAGAGTTTGCTAAAGGTTTATGTATTAACGTTCATTAGCATACTACAGCTGCATGTTTTGAGAGGTACTCCACCCTCAAGCACACATTGCCACAGGCCTACTTGAAACCTCCCAGTCATGACATCCTAACTGTGGTGGATACCCATGTGTTTTTGAAACCCAAAAATATGGTCACCCCCTAGCAATTTGTGGTGCAAGGTGTGTCCAAACTTTTGACTGATACTGTAGATGTGTTTGTGTGTGTGTGTGTGTGTGTGTGTGTGTGTGTGTGTGTGTGTATATATATATATATATATATATATATATATATATATGGAGGGTGCTCACCTGGCAATGCCCATACCAATATAGTAGGACAGTGGTATAATAGAGCATATAGCTGTGGCAAATTTAACCTCAGAGCTGATGAACTGGTTGCCTTGGTCCACATAGCCAATCACCATTGCGACAATGACTAGAGGCAGGAGATCTAGAGAGCGGCAGTTATCTAAGGAAAATAACATGCAAACTGAGCACTACCCACTAGATTAGTCCTAAGCCAGAGCGGTCCATGCCCTTTAAAACAAATGCATTCAAATGTAGCAACAGGTTTCTAAACCTACTGAAGACTGTTGGGTGACTGGGCCTGTTTTTAATGACTTGGCCAGACTTTAATTTGCTTGCTTATAAGGATACTGACGGCAAACACATTGATCCCATCAACCGTGTACTTGTAGTAGTAGATATTCACAGCATGGTAGCAGCAGAGGATGGCTTTGCCTTCTCCTTCCTGAAGTTCAGTGAAAAAAAAAGAAATATTACAGTAAACGAGTCATTAGGTTCATGTCAACTGGCATTACCGGCTCCCACTCACTGTTGGCCAAGTTCGCATTTGTCCTTTTACTAATTCCATTTTGAAAGCTCTAATGTGAAAGTAGGCCAATCCTCTCACAATTAAGATATAAAGGGTGAACAGAAAGTAAAATGTGAAAAATGAATGAATTCAAATGTGTATTCATCGACCTACCAACTAGCAACAGTCATATCAGAATATTATGATCACCCCTGGTTTGAACTCGGCCCATTATATCAGCTCCACCTCCCATATATGAGCACTCTGTAGTTCTACAATTACAGACTGTAGTCCATCTACATGTAGTTTCTCTGCATACTTTGTTAGTGTCCATTCACCCTATTCTTCAATGGCAGTGACAATGACATGGTGGTGGTGTGTTAGTGTGTGCTGAGCTGGTACGAGTGGATCATTCATAGTAGTGCTGCAGGAGTGTTTAAACACTATGTCTG
The DNA here is from genome assembly GCF_030463535.1 of Salminus brasiliensis. Lineage (NCBI taxonomy): Eukaryota > Metazoa > Chordata > Actinopteri > Characiformes > Bryconidae > Salminus > Salminus brasiliensis. The sequence continues at coordinate 6,984,232 of NC_132896.1, read as the reverse complement.
TCCACTCTATTAACGTCTTCCTAGTAGGTCCACTTTGTTGATGTAAAGTCAGAGACAGAAGCTCATCTGTTGCCGTTTAAACACTCCAGCAGCACTGCTGTGTCTGATGCACTTGTACCAGTCCACCACACACTAACATAATTATAAAACCACAAAGTGCTCCTAAATGGAAAGTGAAGATGATAAAATGGTTGGAGTTAACCAGGTTGGATATTAATCATAATATATATATATATATATATTGGCTTATCTTATATGTGATAAAGTGCCCTCCTAAAACTAACACAATATAAGATTATATCATTACGTTCCACAGTGTCTCACCTCTGTGCCAGAGCTGATGCGAAGTTGCTCGGGGGGTATTAGCAGAATAGTCTGCAAAGTCCTGATACTCATTTTCGCCACAGGGATGGTAAAGACCAGGAGCCAGGAAAACAGCCCCAGCAAACAGTGAGTCACAGCCAGAGGGGGGTATCCCAGCAACAGCCACACATACACACTCACCCGCTTCTGCAAGAGAAAAGTAAAACTAAACTAGAGTAAAGACTAAAGGTAAATTTGAAAAAGAAACTGAGACACATATACGGTATATGGACAAAAGTATTGCTCATTCATTGTTTGTTCCGAAATCAAGGGTATTAAAAAAAGAGTTTTTCCTGCTTCTGTTGGAGTAACTGTCTCTACTGTCCTTTGATTACATTAAGAAACAAGAGCATTAGTGAAGTCAGGATGATGGATGATCACCACCCAACCTCATCCCCCAACTGCCCAAAAGTACTGGATGGAGCACCATCATCCCAGAGAACACATTTCCACTGCTCCACAGCTCATTACTGGGGGGCTTAATACCCCTCTAGCCTATGACTGGCATTATAGCTCACTGTTATCATTATTATTTTTGACCCTTGGACCCTGAAGTTTACATTCTGTATATTTCACACCTCCCTACCCAGTTGAGCGTCTGCTGATGCTGCTCCTCCTCGTACCCTTCTTCTGGGGTAGGCAGCAGGAGGGACGAGGTTGCCTTCACCTCATCACCGTCATCAAGAAGATTGTCATTGTGGAGGATTACACTGAAACTAGACAGGGAGCCACTCACCTGAGAGGAGGAAAGCCAGAGGAACTCAGTAAAGACCCAAACAAACAGGTGAGCAGTCAGTGTTATAGCTGCCACTTAGTAGCCTACTACAGCACCTACTACTAAGTGAACCACAAAACAGTGATACACAAGCAATAACGCATACCTGATTTTCACAGAGTAGAC
>NC_132896.1:5682968-5750468 GCF_030463535.1 Salminus brasiliensis | reverse complement strand
TTTTCTACACTCTTGGTAATAGACGTTAGCAAATGGTATATCGACACTGCCATGAAAAAACCTTGTGGCAGCTTTACAGGAGAAGAAAAAACCTGCTTAACTTTCAATACAAGTCAATGTAAAATAATGTTATTTGAAGTAATTTTGGAGCATTTCTATTGGTCATATTTCTATTCATCATTCAACTTTTGACACACTGTCAAGAACAGCCATCGCTTTCATATCATATCATAAAGTCTTGCCGGAGAACCATTCCTAGCAACTGACTGAATCCTGGTTAGGCTACCATTTGGACTCACAGTCAGTGATGTATCTAGAACTTCCAAAGCAATGCCGAGAGGGATGTCTTTACTCATGAAATTGGTAAAACAAGATGGGTTCCACTCACTCCTGTTCTGCAAAAATGAAGCCAAAACTTTCCAGAGTCAGACTTGCCTACTCGCTAGGTAGCTCCATCCCCTTCACCCAGACCAAGTGTGTCTCAGACCGCCTTCATTGAGCTTACAGCACAATGAATCCCTCTGGATTCCCAGTTTGTCCGATTAGTGGAATGCTGCAACAGTAAAAGTGCCACTACAACTCCTGCAGGTCCTGCAGAGGACCAGTCTCTTCCAGTCAAGGCTATCAGTCACTTCATTACTAAGTGTAGCTCCACCTTCTTATCATATAACAGAATATAGCAGGGTTTAAAATATTTTTTATTGGGAAAAATGTAAAAAGTGGCAATATTAGACACCAGATATGGAAAAAATGGGCTGTTTTTTTCATTGGAAAAATATGGGGATGGGCGTCATACTACAACCAGCCAGCAGGGGCGCTAGGACTGGGTTTGCTTTGCTTTTGAGAGATGTTGCACTTTTTTTTTTTTTTACAGTCATTGGTTAAGCCTTAATCTCTGCTCAAGAAGTTCTAACCAGTGGGACAGCTTGTTTAGCTGGATCTGCCTTCGAGGAAATATTGTGCACATTTGCTAAAGTAGTGTGAGATGGTTATCAAGGCGAAGGTTGTGGACCTACAGAACCTGTTGGTGTGTATCAGTAATCATTGAGCACTACATCTAGCCTGTCAGGAACATACAGGTTCCTAAGGTTTTGACTATTAAATAATGTTAGATTCAGCTGCACGGATGAACGCTCATCTGTCTGGGGTATAACACACCTACCACAGAGGAGCTCTCCACTGACTGAATCTAGCAGAAGTCAGCTGACAGAAATGAGACGCTAATTACGCGGCCCAAAAATAAAACTGGGACAGAGAGGAAGAATTCAGCTCAGAGCGTCCCATTAAAGACCAGCGACTTCCTGCGGCATCACCGCACTCAATGATCACCACTGTCAGCCAACTGATTCAGAGAGAGAGAGTGTGTATAGATGTGTGTGTGTGTGTATGAGAAAAGCTATCAGCACTGATGTCTCATGGTCAGTGTTGACTTGCATAAACCAACGTTTAATAGATCAAGCTGTTCAGACTGGCTGTCTATTTTGCATATACAGTATATGGCCAAAAGTATTCAGACATCTGCTCGTTCATTGTTCCTGCTGAAATCAAGGGTATTAAAATAGAGTTGTCCTGCTTTTGTTGGAGTAACTGTCTCTACTGTCCAGGGTAGAAGACTTTCTACTAGATTTTGGAGGAGCATTGCTGTGAGGATTTGGTTGCATTCAGCAACTAGAGCATTCAGGGTGAGGTCAGGGTGAGGACCTTCACAGCTCTCTCTCCAGATACCTGCAGTCGGTTGATTCCTCCGGTCAGCCCTTCTTTGAGCGGTGCTTCACCTGGTCACATAGCGTTAGCTTTTAGCCTTTTTTTCATATTCTCCCAAAGTAGCTGATGTGTTTAGCCTCAGGATGCTTTTTCTAATGACCGGGTTTTGGGACATTTTGAGCGATGTAAATATAATGAATCAAGATCAGTATTGAGGTTTTGGATTTGGGCCATTTCTCAGCTTATTTGTAGCAGTTTTGGTTCTGCAAGGTTTTCTTTTGAAGGAGGAACAGCAATGTTTGAGGTTCAGGGTTTGTTACTTCCATGTACCGAACTCTCATTATTCAACTGCGGCGAGAAAAATACAGTTTTCTCTTTTAAGACACCATTAAGTTCAAGAATTGAGAGCTCAGTAAAGAGCAAATAATATAATAATATTATATGAATTGTACCTTTTGCTAATAAGAACAGCCTTACAAACAAAGATACTATAACAGGTTCTTTGAGCAGGGCTATAGGGGAACCAGTTTTGGTTCCATTAAACCATTTTTGTAAAAGAGACACATGCGGTAGGTCTTGTGGGGTTTTAAGAAAGGTTAACAGTAAACCAGCAAAAGGATCTTGGGCACCTAAGGCTCAATAATGCTCATTGAGGCCCTACCCCACAACCAGGTACCACAGGTGCCAGGTACCACAGGACGCCTTCAGAGGTCTTGTAGAGTCTATGCCTTGAATGGGCAGATCTAATGGGGGGCCTACTCGATATTATGCAGTATATATATTATATTATGCGATATTATACTATTATGGTAGTACTAATGTTATGGCTGATCGGTCTAAATGTGAAAAACCTTCTCACTCATAGCTCCTTTACAGAATGCGTTCTTTATGGTACCAAAAGTGGTTCTACTATGGCATCGCTCAAAGAACCTTTTGTAAAACCTTTTAAGTGTGAAATGACTGAAATTGGGCAAGCTCTTCCTTTGGTTACAACATGAACGCTGAAGCGAAGGCCTTATGATGCGCTCGGGTGCTCATCAATGAGAACATTGGTAGTGTCCAGTTTCCAACATGACTTGAATTACATGTTAGATTAACCACCAACCTAATTAGGAAGGGGCAGTGAGATCAATCAGTCGTGTTTTGGTTGGGGTGGGTGGGGTGAATGTGAGGGGTGGTCTAACCAGGTTTCCATCAGTTGATAGAAATGGAAAACAGCAGCAGCAGCTCTTTTTCCGAGAGTCACTTTAAAAAGACTGCATACAAGCTCACATATGTGTTTGTGTTTATATATGAATCAAGTTACACAGGCAGGAGAATGTAGTGTTAGGATCTATCCCAAGGATACTTATTGGTGTAGAGTGGGGGATCAAACCCCAGTCTACCATGGGAAAGCTGGTGTTTCTACCCACTAAAGTAATCCCTCACTGTTACAATTCCACCACATGAAAACCTTCAGTATGTTTTTTAAAATATATATTTAACCTCAGACATTTAGCCTGGTTTGCTTTTGATGGTTGCAGTGAGGAGGTGAAGATCACTGTGGCCTGATCCAGAGAGCTCTCTGTGGCCTCCAGAAACAAGGTTGTAGATGCAGAGAGGTCTGGGAAGGGGTTTAAAAAGATCTCAGAACTATTAGAAATCAGACGTTCTGCTGCTTTGCCATCGGACGCCGGAGTCTGGGAGAGCACAATTGGCCGTGCAGCATTTCTTTAAAATATGAGAATGCAGCGACTCTGTGCTGAATTCACAATAACCGCTGGGTATTTCCATCCATTCTTGACGGCAAGTTATTAACCGTAATGCGTTATTGCGTGTGGGAATGCAACTTGGGCAGTGGAAGATGACGTCAGGCGAGAATATGAGGATGGAGGAACACAAAATCAGCCAGCGTTAAGAGTTTTGTCTAGAAGAGCACAACAATGTTAGCCATTTTAGCTTAGCATTAGAAACCCTATGATAATTTTTAAGAGCTATAACACGGTTGCGGTTCAACGCTGCCTTTCAAAGGCTCCGTGGCACGAGCCTAACTATTGCATGTCCCAAAAACGTGTCCACACTCTCCACTGTTGAGAGTTCAACTGGACTAATGGCCGCAACTTTACCAGCTGTCCGATTTGGCACTCTAGTGCCTCTGCATTCGGTGGAACATGACTGCGGCTGTCCTGATAGGGACGATTATGGGTCAGAGGCACATGTGTATAGATAAGGAACAGAGGTGGCCTGGGCCTGAGTGTGTGTTGGGCTGGTGGGGGTGTCGGTGGGGGTTATGAATGGGCCACAGCTGCAGGCCTGAGCGCTTTAGCTCCGCGGACAGCTGAAGAACGAGGAGGAAATGATTGAAATAAACTGCGTGTGATGCGCGGCGCCTATCTGCGCGTGAGCGCTCCGCCGCGGCCCATCACACATCTGGCCGTGGAGACGCACGCCCTGTTGACGTAATTGACATAAATATTTAAAAGAGCGTAAAGGTCAGTGGGTTGATTCATGCGGTCCGGCGCGGGAGCAGTGTGAGAAACGAAAAAAGAGAGTGAGAGAGCAAGAGAGAGAGAGAGAGAGAGAGGTAGTGAAAAGCAGAAACAGTCCAGTGAGAGAGATAAAGGCAGAGAGAGAGAAGTGCGATCCCAGTGATGTCTTTGTGTACTTGCTACACACACACACACACACACACACATACATATACACACACTCACAGACACAAGTGCAGTGTCATGGCTCTGTGGGAACCTTGTCCAGTGCACATGAAGCATGAGTCAGCACTGGAGAATGGGAAGAACACACACACACACACACACACATAGAGGTCGAGCAGGAGCGTTTTATCCAGTCTTTTGCAGGTCACTGGGCCTGCGTGGGAAAGGTTATGTTTGCTTTGGCATTGTCAACATGCCTCTGAGCACTCTCTGCAGTCGGAGCTGTCATACTGTATGGCCACTGCAGCAGCGAGCACCTAGCATCTCCCAGCTGTGCCTTTTATGAGGGACGCGATGGCCTAGAAATGTCAAAGCGTACTGTCCCCAGCACTGGTGTCTCAGCACAGGGGCTGGAGCTGTGCAAAGCAGGCTACTGATTCAGGATCAGAATTCATCTCTCGTCCCCTAACAAATACAGGTATTTGGCCTGAGGTCATGTGTCATTATGATCTGGAAATGACTCAAAGCAAAAATGTTATTAAATTTGGTTCAATTATATATATATATATATATATATATATATATATATATATATATATGAATGGGCATGTGTCACAATACTTTTGTCTATATACTGTGTGTAAAGGGAAGGTATTTTACATTTGCTGTGAGAACTTGCATTTAGTGACAGGTTTCGTGTTAATCTGCTCCAAAGAGTCCTATTCTATTGCCAGTATTGCCCTACAGGAACTAGCTGTGTTTGTGTGTATGCATTTGCACATCTGTGTCAGCAATGGGTGGTGGGAGCTGAATGCATTCATTATTTGGGGTGTCCACAAATATTTGGACATGTAGTGTATAATGCAGGCTTGGCCTAAAGGTTACAGAAGATCGGGACTTGAAGGTTATTGGCTTGATCCCCAGGTTTGGCATCCATGGCTAAGGTTTACCTCGCTTTCTCCCTGGTTGCTGAGACAGCTGCCCACCACTCCAAATGTGTGTGCCCACCGCCCTTCGTTGTTCCTTCCTTAACCGTGCTACAGCACACCTTGAGCAGGGAGGTTAGGCGTCTTGCCCAACAGTGGCCCAACAGTGGCAGCGTAGTGGACCTGGGAATTGAACCCACAACCCTATGGTCAATAACCCAGTGCTCTATCCACTTAGCCACCAGCGAACTTTGCAGCTTCTCCTTCATGGCTTTTTTTTTTAAACAAGCAGAGGAATCCTACAGGAAGTGCGGATTCTGAACCTTGGATCCAGACTGCTTTTGTGTTTGTGGGTAGAAGAGGAGATGTTTTGCTATGGTCTGTTATAGCCAGACTTACAGTCTTGTTCTGTGGAATAAGAGAACATGCTTTGTGCCAGATTTTTGTGTAAAACAGACAGTTTCACCTCCACAGCAACCCATCGCCCACACTCATGACCCATGACCTTCTCTCTTCCGTCTGACGAGAGGCCAACTGCAACCGCCTTTACACAGAGCAGTGAGGTCTGAGTCTGAGCACCAAGAAGGCTTTTCTTTCTCAAGAGCTTTTCTTTTCATAAGGACATAAATTCACAGTATTTGCTTATAGATAACTAAACTAAAACTGGTGAGGCTCCAGTGAATCACTGAAATGTTGATTAGACATTGAGAACATCGGTTACGGGGGGAAAATTCCATGTGTATAATACCTCAATCTATAATGCAGTCCTTCTGACGGATTGCAGTACACTGCAGGAAGCGTAGGGGGCGATATGGCTTCCTGTGATGATGTGAAGATGATGAAGAACGGTGAGGAGCGGAGTGCTGCTGTAGGGTCGGTGTGTTCTCAACTGAGACCTTATTCTGCCTGAAGTTGGGTTTGGAGCTTGGATCACACCTCCAGCTCCCTCTCCAGCCAGTGTGTGAGTGTGGGTGCATGTGTGTATGTAGGTGTGAGTGTGAATGTGACAGTTAGTCATCAGGGATGTAGATTATGGGAAAAAGCCAACGCATTTTTGTAAAAGAAGAAGGCTCAGCCCTTTTGACAGAGCGCAGTTCACCACAGGAAGCACAGGGGGCAGCATGATGTTGCACCATCACAATCACAAAAGCTTCGTAATGCTAAAGACTTCAGTAACTCTTAAACTCCTCAGAACCACCGCTGGTTCCTGGCTCAGCCGTTTTGCACTGCTTCGCATGTAGTTATCGGTTAGTTCACTGTTAAAAGTATGATAAGATCAAAGTAAGATCATTGAGGAACGTTTGAAGGTTCTTCAATTGGAAACTGAAAAATCTTTTCTGGGAGATTCCTCAAAGCACATTAAGAGGTTCCTCCACAGTTTCAGACTGAAGAACCTTTAGAGGTTCCTTAAGAATCTTATACTTTTAACAGTGTAAGTGTGATAACAGTCAGAGATAAGGGATTAGCATAAGGGGTTAAGCAATGTTTCTCAAAACCTCTGTTTCTGAAGTTAGCTCTCTGTCAAATTATGAATTACCTGACCTACTGCTTATTCACAAGCTTCTTTAGGTGGATTCACCACCAAAAAGCCAAGGGCCGCACACTCATAAGTATTCATAATAACATTAACATAACATTTCTGCATGAAAAAATTTGCATTTTTATTAATAAACAAATATTACATTTTAATTAAAATTATAATTATATATCTATATCTACATATCTATCTCTCTGTCTATTTTTATGTTTGTTTGTTTGTTTTTTTGTTTTGTTTTTTGTATAAATTTTATCCGATTTTCTCACCAATTTGGACTGGCAATTACCCAACCCGTATGTATTCAACCCATCACATGCAACACTACTGAGGGCAGACTAGAACACGCCCCCTCTGACGCGGTAAAAAAACAAAAAAAACCTAGTGTAATATTTTTCTCATTTGTTTTGATTTGGTTCTATTATCTACTTTTACGACTTTTAATGTGAAAATCTGATTAAGTTTCAGGTCAAATTTAGGCAGAAATATATAAAAAATAATGTATTAGAAACACTTTTTCTAATACATTAATTTAGTGATTGAGTCACTTATTCCTCCTGATCATGGAGTATGTAATTAAAGGACATCCTAAATGAGTTGTTGAGTAGTGTAGAGTCTTTCCAGGTGAAGAGTGCTAATCGTCATTACTGCAACAAGCCATTACCAACACACACCTGACTGTGATAGGAATGACACCTGGTGATGGTAACAGCAGGTTTTCAGTTTCACCATCAGTGTCTTTATAATAGTTTAGAAAGTAAAGCAAGTGCAAGCTAAACCTCCTGAAACTAATCCTCACTGTTTTCATCAGTAAAGCTCCAGAGAATACAGAGAAACTCAGAGACACCCAGTCTTTAAAGACTCAGTTACTTTAAAGCATGTAAACACTGCCTTGATATTATTCTAATGCTAATTTTGCCTTTTAAGGGTTTTTAAAGGTAAAAAGAGCCTCTAATTAAAGAATCTCCGGATACAAACCCATCCCGCTGGTGGAGCGGCCACTAGGGGGCCTGCTGAAAGAGGTTAATTGAATAATACTCAAATAATTAGTCAATTATTAGTGTGTACCTGTTTCGGTGTGTGTGATGCCCGTGTTTAGTGTCTGGATGCTAAGAGACCTGTGATCCCCCAGTCCCACTTCCTAAAAAAATCATAACAGACATCAGTGTATTCATAATCAGTTTATACAACAACAGTTTTGTTATGGAGCTTTTAGAGGCATTCAACTCTTCAGACATCTGGTTCCATTCACCACCATTGTGAACAATTATGAATTGTGGGTAAGTAGGTGAGTTTCTGAACAAATAGAGGCTTTCACACCAAATCCACTAAGAATGACTTGGTGACTGATGTTTGCATCTTAGCCATGTAAGAATGCGGACATAAAAAAAATGAGTGAGGTTCACCTTTAAATGACTGCTTGAACATTAGGGCAGGTTCAGTGTAAATCCACTAATTAAGAAAGGAATACAAACGTGTGTGTGAGTGTGAGTGTGAGCTTGCATGCCTGTAGTCTTGGGCTTTTCCGGGGGAATGTTGCACCTTCGACAGCTGTGTGTTGCAGGTTGATAAAAGTCAATTAATTAGTCAATTATATAGTGTGTACCTGTTTCGGTGTGTATGTGATGCCCGTGTTTAGTGTCTGGATGCTAAGAGACCTGTGATCCGATGCAGTCCCAGGACCCCCGCTGTCTCTGATCTTGTCCTGAGTGTGACGGGCCCTCTCTCTGTCCTCTTTTGTAGGGTCTTTATTGTTGTGTGAGGTGCTAACGCCTCTGTCCTGCATAATAGATGAAACTTTGAGATAGATGACACTCACCACCACCCCCACCCCCAAGCTGAGCCTCTACCTGAACTGTGAGGTGGGTGGTGGTCTCAGTTGGAGGGCGGTTCTTTGTAACACATGAGTGTATTGTGTCTGTCCCACTAAAGACTGTTAAAAGGAGCAGGCAACAGTGAGGCCACACAGACACATGTTGAGTCAGTACTGAGTGAGGAGACGGCAAGAATGTGCACTCCCCCATTCCGGAGAAATGCTTTGTGTGTGTGTGAGAAAAAAAGGGAGTGTGTGTTTTGCCTGTGGATCCATGCCTAAAAAAGTCAGTAGTTCTGTCAGAATTGTTGCAGAACAGTAAATAACAAACAAACAGCTCATAATTAGCATAATGGTACAAACATTAGGTCAGTTGGTGGCAACAAACTTCAGTTCATTGTTAGCTACCATATTTTGACAAAAGTATTGGGACACCTGCTCATTCATTGTTTCTTCTGAAATTTTAGGTATTTAAACAGCTTGTTCTGCTTTTTTTTGGAGTAACTGTCTCTAATGTCCAGGGAAGAAAGCTTTGTACTAGATTTTGGAGTAACATTGCTGTGAGGATTTGATTGCATTCAGCAACAAGAGTGTAATCTCCTCCCCAACTCATCCCGAAAGTATTGGCCGGATCCCTTTCCTATAATTACAGGGACATTGAATGAGTCAGGTTTCTTCATAGTGATAGTGAATGAAACCAGTGGTTGTCATGGCTACAACACAATATCACCATTGTATTTACTAACCAAAGCCACCAGAGAACCAGCACGAGTCTTCTGAGTTTTACATGTGATGTTGATGATGCTAGACTCTTGGTAGAGCTGAAAAAAATCCCTTTTCTTTACTATTTTTTGCCTTACAACATCCTGCACGTACCCCTCCCCCATGAATCGTTTTTTTTTTCAATAACACGACCCATTTTAGGCCAAAACTTTTCCAAAATTACCAAAAAAAATAATTTCAGACATCCGTGTATTCATAATCAGTTTATACAAGAACAGTTTTGTTATGAAGCTTTTAGAGGCATTCAACTCTTCAGACATCTGGTTCCATTCACCACCATTGTGAACAATTATGAATTGTGGGTAAGTAGGTGAGTTTCTCAACAAATGGAGCCTTTCACACCAAATACACTAAGAATGACTTGGTGACTGATTTGCTGGTTTGCATCTTAGCCATGTAAGAATGCAGACATAAAAAAAATGGGTGAGGTTCACCTTTAATGACTTCTTGAACGTTAGGGCAGGTTCAGTGTAAATCCACTAATTAAGAAAGGAATACAAACGTGTGTGTGAGTGTGAGCTTGCATGCCTGTAGTCTTGGGCTTTTCCGGGGGAATGTTGCACCTCCGACAGCTGTGTGTTGCAGGTTGATAAAAGTCGCAGCACTACAAAGAGAAAGAGAAACCACTCCTGCTGGAATTTCTCCTCAAGGACACGGATCTGGTGCCATTTGTGTATTCACATCCTTCTACCCTATTAGGTTTGTTTCTACGGCTCTGTTGAGCTGTGTATGTGTGTTAGGTTCTTCAGGGATTCTTCAGCAAAGGTCACGGTGGTTCTATATAAAACGGTGCCACCTTAAAGAGCCTTATGAATGTTTAAATAGGTGGAAACCTTTTGTGGATGGTTCTATGTGGCACCAATGAAAATGGTTCCACTATTGTTAAGAGTCACAGACCACAGACTTCGTGCTCCTTGAGGATCCGGATTATATCTGGATAAGGCTGAGCCAGATAAAAAAAATGCAAGTGTAAACCCACCCAAAGACTCAAATTTACATCAGATACAAATCCCACCACTCAAACCACTGCAGGAGGAGGTCTGAGACGCGTCCGAGCCGCAGGTTATAGCAGTGTAAACACACCCGTCTCTCCAAGACGCATTCAACAGCCCATACCCCTCCCGGTACAAACGAAACACCTGTGCGCAAACGGGCAACTTTGCATATTTTGTCCCTCACAGCGATTTCTGAATTCAGCCTGACTGACCGGAGACGCATCTGACTACCCAGTGTTCATGCATGTGGCTACAATCTTACCAAGATTTTAAGTGAACAGTGACCAGATGTAAACGAGGTCAAAGAACTGTGCAAGAACCAGCAGGGCCTCGTAGGACCTAGTTGGGATGCATATCTCTGACCTTTGATTTAATGGGGAAGGGAATATTGCAAAAACGCATGGGTTTTCTAATTGAACCACAATGCAAATTTATTTCATTATTAGAAGCAATGCAGTAATACAGGGATGACCAGGACAGATGTTTACATTTGACCAATATTTCAAACTGATATTTGATCATATATTTATTGTACAGCATGTCTGAGTGATTATTGGCTACTGCATTTCATTCATTTTAATGTATTTCTAACGCAGATATACTGATACTGATAGATTTCTATGTCATTCAGGTAGATGCATGTAGGATATCAGCATCTGCAGACATCCCCATATCAGTGCATCCCTGATCATTTTGGTTGAATTTATTTATTATATATGGACAAATATGGACAAAAGTGTTTGGACACCTGCTCATTTAATGTTTCTACTGATATCAAGGTTTTAAAAGAGTTGATTCTGCTTTGTAATATATATATATATATGGACTGTATGGACAAAAGTATTTGGACACCTGCTTATTTATTGTTTCTACCAAAATCAAGGGTTAAAAAAGAGTTGATCTTGCTTTTGTCAGAGTGACTGTCTTTACTGTCCGGGAAAGAAGGCTTTCTACAAGATATTGGGGGACGTTGCTGTGGTGCTGTGAGGATCTGATTGCATTTAGTGAGGTTAAGGATGTTGGATGATCACCATCCCACCTCATCCACCAACTATGGAGTACCATCATTTGAGAGAACACAGTTCTTCCATTGCTCTACAGCTTAATGCTGGGGGGGGGCTTTACCCCCTAAAGCCCATGCCTGGTATTAGTCATGGCGCCAAAAGGTTGGTTTTAGGTTTATCTGCTCCAGAGAGTCCTATTCTGCTGTCAAGCTGTGTATGTCAGCAATGGGTGCAACCTAAAGTAGCTGAGCTGAATGCATTCATTAGAAGGGGTGTCCACAAACATTTGAATAATAATATGGTTTTATTAACAGTCCAAAATCAGTGCTGCTGAATGGCCACATTCAGACCGATGCACTGAGGCATTTTCACTCCCCGTAGGATCTTGGAATTTGGCCGTGCGCTTCCCTGCACCCACTTTTTCTTTGACTCTTTTCATTCCGCGTCTTTCTTCTGTGACAAGGTGAAACAGTTCCCTCAATGCCTGTCCCAGTGTGAGCCTCCTCACTGCTGCCAAAGAAACATCTGCCCGGCCCCGTCAGCTGGAGACAAACAGGGCAGTGAAGTCCCTCAGCCGCTGAACAGAGGGCCACACAAAAGCCCAGGGAGGAAGTGCTTCTGTCCTAATCCCCCATGTGCTCCCAGCACACTCGGCCTGGGGGGCTAGAGCCCCCCCCTCTGCTCCAGCACACTGCCTCTACTCCAGCACACACTTGTTTGTTCAGCTTCTTTCTTCTTCTTCGTCTTCTTTTTTTTTCTTGTCCCCACATATCAAAGCGCCTCTCTAAACAGAGAGATTGGCTTCTTTTGAATGAGTGCATTTGGACTTGTTGCCAGAGCTTCTTTTTTTTTAACACCCACCTGGGAACACGCTCGTGAGTAAGGACACACTCCTGCACACAACGTCAGTCTAAAGAATCCATCAGTAGAGGATAATATCCTTTGGATGCTTCAGTTGCCACATTCAGCTGTCAAAGTCCATCATGAACAACAATAAGAGAATGTCTTGACCCCATCCTTAAGTACCATATATACACTATGTGTCCAAATGTTTATGGACACCCCTTCTAATAAATGAATTCCACAACTTTAAGTTGCGCCCATTGCTGACACAGCTTCTCTAGTTCCTGTAGAGAATTGCTGCCAGTAGAACAGGACACCAGGCGTGGGCTAGAGGGGTATAAAGCCCCCCAGCATTGAGCTGTGGAGCAGTGAAAGAGCTGTGTTCTCTGGAATAATGGTTGGTGATCCATCCAATACTTTAGTGGTGATCATCCAAAACCCTGACCTCACCATAGCTCTTATTGCTAAATGCAAGCAAATCCTCACAGCAATGATGTTCCAAAATCTATTCGAAAGCCTTCTTCCCTGGACAGCAGAGACAGTCACTCCAACAAAAGCAGGACCAACTATTTCGGAAGAAATAATGAATGAGCAGTTGTCCTAATACTTTAGTCCATATCAAGCAAGGTAGCAGCAATGCATGCTAATTTGGCTAATATGACTTCCAATGGCCTAGAAAACAGCTGACCGATGCTGCCTTCTGAATAGGCTTTTTAGCACTGTCTCTTTTAAAGGGGAAGCAACCACAGGTCTAATGCCTCTGCTGGCTGGTTGCAGTCTCATGTGTAGCTCCGCCGATCCCCCTATGTCTTAATGCTCATTTTCCATCCCATTGTTTTCTCTAAACTATCTTTGTCCAATTCCAGCTAGTTCTCTGCGTACTAATATTGACCCATTTTTTAAAATTCCCCCCAAAACCAAAAAGTTTTCTGTATCTGCTATATTGTAAGAAGGCGGAGCTACACTTAGGAATGGAGTGATTGACAGCCTCGGCTGGAGAAGATTGTGGAGTAGCGTACTGGAGTTGTAGTTAGTTGCAGACAACTTGAATGTGCAGACAAGTCCAGGGTGAAAATCCGCTCAGCGTCTGCGCTGCAAGCTCAATGAAGGTGGTCTGAGACTTGCGTGGTCAGAGAGAAGGGGGCGGGTCTTCCAAAGAGTAGGCTGGTCTGGCTCGTCTTCTGTTTTCTACAGCGCAGACTGTGGCATGTTGCAAATTTGACAACATGGCGGACTGCTTTGTCTTCGTTACTACAGAACGGAGGGGAATTTACCATGAGTCCATGTTTACTACAGTCGTTGGGTTAATTGGAGGCCATCAGCTTTATCATTAGCTTTAGTTGGACTACAGAACACTGTTGTTCTCATCTCCTTTACATGGCTGTATACACCGCAAGTGCTTTGTCAGGGTTAAATCAGCACTGTGAGTTTAACACTGAGAGTGTTGATTCATCTCCAGCAAGGTTTCTGTGATGGCTGTGAAGTTTCAGATAATAAGCATTGTCACATTTGCCATTGTTCTCATTCGCTGTTTCTCTCATGGAGAAATTCCCCTTCTGACGTGTTTTTTCACAGTGCCACAGAGCAGGGTAAAGTGATACTTTGGGCCTTGACTTGAGCTCTGAGCTCTGAGCAAAAAAAAAAAAAAAAAAAGCAACAGGTTAGACTGCTGTGCACTGCATGCGTGTGGGAACCTCCATGGGCTAGCCTAGCTGCTTTGGCTAGCGAGGGAGGTATGTAAGCATATGGTTGAGTCAGCAGTCTCACACACACACACACACACACACACATGCACATAAAGACATGCAGTGAAAACCACAGCGAGAGTGTCATGTTCAATCAGCAGTTCTGATCGGAAGTGATCGATGTCTAGGCATGGCCGAATCACCAGAGCTAGAGGAAGTCTGTGGGAGTTAATTTCACAGCGATGATCTAACAGTATTCATAACCCTGCCTAACGACCATAACTGACATGGGCAGATATGGGCATGTGTGGTTCCTTATGTCTGTCTGAGAGCTTTAAGGAAATACTCCAGTTCTGTTTTATTCAGTTCAGATTAAATGTATTTATTTAGCTCTTTTCATAACGCAGATCTGGGTCCAGGCCTCTATGGAGCAAGCCAGAGGCCATGGTGGCAAAGAAAAACTCCCTCAGACTAAGAGAAAGAAACCTTAGGAGGAACCAAGACTCAAAAGGGGAACCCATCCTCCTATGGTCGAGACCAGATAGCACAAGAAGTGACACAGACTAGAATAGCATAGAATAGCAGAAAGAGTGAATGAAGCAATGCGAGGATCCAGAGCAGGACGGCATCGTAGCGGTATGGTATCCCAGGTGGTTTCTATGGTTTTGCTAATTGACTACTAGATGTAGTGTTGCTTAGTGGTCGCTAGATGGGTGCAATAGTGTTGCTTGGTGGTTGCTATGGTATCCCAGGTGGTTGGTTGGGTGTTACTAGTATATTTGTATCATATTTGTGTCATCGTGACGTAAAGGGTGCACAACCCTTTGCAACCTGTTCATTTTTATAGGAAACAGAAAAATCCACAAAAAACATCTGTTGCTATACAGAAACCATACGCCCAGTCACGCCCAATCAAGCCCAATCAAGCCCAATCAAGCCAGAATCTCATAATCAGACCTAGCAATCTGGGGTTGAAACTGCGATGATATCTGGAAAACTGCGGGACAAGTTGCTTAGCAAAAATTTGGCAGAAAAATTATAAGAAAAAAATGAAGAAAAAGGATCATATCAAACAGAAAACAGCAACGGAAACCAGCGGACAGATGCTTTGAGTCAACTAATTAATAAAACGAGATGATAATAAGAACAGGTGCAGTAGATAGAAAAGGTTGAAAAGTGGAGGACTCTCCATGTAAAGACAGCTTTCCCAGACTAATCCTGCAGTGAACTGATCAGATGATTCATTCTGTTTACCTTCAGCCACCTTTGTACGTGTAAAGAAAGGGCATAAACCTCATCCTCCCATTCATCAGTGAATCCAGTGCCTTCTTTGAAAGCCTCCTCACATGTGTGATTCAGCGCAGGGAGAGGCTCCTGTGCTCTGCCAGGCTCTCAGGTTTCAAAGACATTTTTCTGTGGTAATAAAGGAGCTTTCAAATGAATGGAGAACAATAGGAGAACTTAAATCTCATTTAATTTTTCTGCAGCGTTTCCTGATCTTCTGAGGATGTGCTCTGACATCTCCCCCCTTCACCTGCCATACACCCCACTGCCTTCACTCATGCTCAAAGATGTGTTTTGACAACCGTACATATCGCTGCCTCTGGGGGTAGGGTGACACTCGTACCTCGTCACAGTCCTCTAATCTTTCTTATTTTCTTTACCCCTCACTCTGACGAGCCTCAGTTCAGTGGTGTACCAAAGCAGGTCCTCCTCAGACCCTCCTCAGACTCATCAGGGGTGTTAGCTTTCAGGAGCCTGAACTGCCCTGGAGTGTGTTTTGTGAGAAGGCCTGAGGCAGTCAGGGATTGGATGTGTCTAAGGGGATTTCTGTAAATGTACGCAAGAAGCAATCAAAGGCTCAGCCTAACACCCCATTGCGGAATCTCTGGAACCGAGTCTGGAACAGCATGGGCAGCATGAACAGCTGCACAGAATCAGAGACCGTGCTTCATGTGTTTCATTTCCAGTCAGTTTTAGGTTCCTTTTTCAGGATCAAGAACAAAGCAAAAAGATCTACACCTTAAAAAAATAAAGGTACCTTAAATGGTTCTTTGAGTAACGTCTTAGAAGAACCACATTTGGTCGTAAAGAACCAAGAGATAATTACTTTGGGAAAGAACCTTTTCAGCAATTCTTTAAACCTTTAAAAGTTCCTCACACTCTTTAAACATCTCTATTACAAATTAGGTTCTCTATAGAACCATAAAGTGCTTCTTCTATGACTTGAAGAACCCTTGAACCCTCAAAGCTCCCTAGTTTCTGAGAGCGTATTTAACAGATAACGGCCCAGAAGCTTCAACATCTAAACTTACTATCTCTAGATTTTCCACACCCGCAAACTTCAGCCGTAGACGTCCAGGAGAGTATTTTCGTCTTCTTACCCTCCAAATCCTCCCAAACACATTCAATGATGTTGAAGTCTGGACGTCTGGGTTGGTCAGACTGTTGTTCTGAGAGCAGACGCCGCTTCAGCAGTTTGATTTGTCGGTTCGCTTTTCTCAGTAAAAGCTCCTTCTTGAAGGTGGGCCCCCAGTGCTGAACGTCTTCTCACAGTGGGAGGATGGACACAATCACAATCTATATAAAAAATATAGTGTTTAAAATGTGCATTTTGTAAATTCTGTAAATTAGGTCCCTCCCAGCTAACATGTCCGTGTGGGGCCTGTATGGGTAGCCCAACTGTTAACCAGAACGTTTTGTCCTCAGGTTTTACGTTGGCCCCACATATGGATGCCCACCCGAGTGATGGGACCAGGAGTGTTTAAACATGGGCCTTATCTTTGTTGGAAAATGCACATTGGGGCCTAGATAGGACCCATGTGAGATTAAGGTGGGCTGTAATGATGGGAAGCCCAGTAAAAACATAGGTACAAACCCAATCAGAGCCCAATCATGCTCACCTGAAACCCACGTAGCCCATTTGCCAGCCATGTGAGCCCCACCTGAGCATGTTGGCTGGGCTAAACGCAAACAAGAACACATTAACAAGTGTGGGAAATTCTGACACAGCAATGATGAGCAAAAGAAATCTTCAGTAGGAACCAGTAGGAAGTCAGTGGAGCGTGGGAACCTGTTTTCTGATTGGTAGTCGCTGTTGTGCATCATTGCTTATTTGCATGAAGTTGAGAAGAGCTCAAATCCGTTCTCAATTTTTTATAAAAAACAAAACGTTAGTTCAAAATCTCTCCAAATTCCCAAATTCCTATTCATTTCATGATCATTCCTCAGTCTATGTAGTGAATAGTGAGAGAGTTAACCAGGGAACCATTCATTAAGGAAAGCAGATCTAGCAACATAAAGAGTGCAAAATATATAAACTCAATATTCAGGAACTTGATGTCAGTAGTATTTAATGACCTTTTTGACCTTAGCCAGGCTGTTTGTGTAGCTAATGCAAAATTTCCATAGGCCTGGTATTCTGCTTTGTCCAGCCTGTTGATCTGTTGATCCGTGGGCTGTGAAAGGATGCAGTTTTCAAACAGACTGTCTAGACAGTAACAGCAGAATATCTCCCACTCAGTGCAGGTGCAGGAAAGACGTGGAACTGAGTCCAGAGCTTTGGAGTCGACTCTTGATTCGCAAATGCCTGGAATCAGGGAATTGACTGTTTCTGGGATCGACTCCCAGCCCTTGTTGTAGGAACTCCAGTAAGAGACTCCAGCGCTCTTTCCATCGAATGTGAATAATCATGAGAACGGCAGGAACTCCGTCATTATTCACAGTCACATTGTATATTCCATATAACTTCCTACACTGCAAAAACAATGTCTTGGCAAATGAAATTATATTAAATCTATTTATATTAAAAAATAAATAGAAACCACCTGGAACACCTTAGCAACCACCTGAAATATAGCAACCACCCAGAAACTTTAGAAATACCAAAGCACACACTTAACAATACCAAAAACTTAGCAACCACCAAAAAACATTTTGCTACCACCTCAGATACCTTAGCAACTGCAATAGCAACCACCTGGAACACATTAGAAACCAAGTGAGCAAGCATGTCAACCATTCTCGGAACCACCTAAAAAAAACCCTCAACTTAGCAGTACCATAACAGTATCTTAATAATCACCTTGGACACCTTAGCAACCACCTGAAATACCATGGCCACAAAGCAAAAGCCTAGCCTAGGATCTGTAGACAAGAGCGTTAGAGAGGTCAGGATGTTGGATGACCACCACCCCACCTCATCCCCAACTCCCAAAAGTATTGGATGGAGCAGCATCCATCATTTCAGAGGACGCAGTTCTTCCACTGTTGGGGGGCTTTATACCCCTCTAGCCCACGCCTGGCATTAGGCATCATGGTGGCAGCAGGTTCATGTTGATCTGCTCCAGAGAGTCCTATTCTATCTGCAGTACTTCTCTACAGGGACTAGACAAGCTGTGTGTGTGTGTGTGTGTGTGCATTTGCACATCTGTTTCAACAATGGGTGCAACCTGAAGTAGCTGAATGCAGTCATTAGAAGGGGTGTCCACAAACATCTGGACTTAATATTAATCATAAATGAAACCACCTAATTGTCATTTTAATATCACTCGCCTTTCAGCTGTGTGTCATTCAGGGACATTTTCATGAAGATACAGTTATTTATGTCATAGGGAATTTTATTTAATCCTCTGCCCTCGGTTCCACGTCACTGCTTGCTTGAACAGTTTCCACATTTCCCTGTTCCTGAAGAAGGTTTTGTTCAGTCCAGAGCAATACTGTACTTATAAATTCTCTGATCATTTTTCCATTTTGACAGTTTCCAAGCTTACACAAGACTCAGGGGCGCAAAAATAATACTAAAAAAAAAGCACAAGGGTCTTAAAGTGTGGATTTTCTCTCCTGTGGAGCCTGGGCTGGCTACCGTTCGGGGAATTCCACCAAATTTGGTCTAAGACAGAAAAGACACAGATTTTCCATGAAAAAACTGCTACATTCACTATACGCTTCATCGTACTTAACAGCCTTGCAGCCCTTATCGCCATGAAACCGAGGGGGCCATACGGGCGTACAGGAGCTGAAGACTGCAGCAAACCGTCAGCACATGCTTTTATACTGTAACCTGAGTAAAGTGTGTTAAAGTGGCTCATGATTTCTACCTGTGCTGTTATGTGTCGTTGTAGGATCTGTGGAATAGCTGGAAGCTCTTGGCCATGGCTCGGTGCAGGTAGGTGCTGATGGAAGGAAACCACACCTGTTTGATTTGTGACAGCTTTGTCCCAGATGTTTACCTTCAGAGGTCTGTCTCTGATTCCTGAGAACCAGAAACTCGGTTCTTGTGTAAATTGACTCCTTTTGGTCTTCAGAAGTCGTTGATAATGACATGCTAGGGCTCTGGCTCTTGGCCAACGTTATGCATGTTGCTGATAGACTGATCTTTGAGTGTGGGAAGAAGTCTATCATGAAGTCAGAAGACTTTGCTGGTTGCTCTGATGAAGGTTTTGTGGCTAGCTGAAGTATGCCAACCCTCAGATGTGCAGTGTGGGTTATGACTGAAGATGCTGTGTGCTTGCCTTTGGGTCGCTGTGCCCACAACACATATTCCCTTTAACACTTTCAGGTGAAGTGGCACGTCATCGCGAGTGTCTTCTTCTGTTGTTCTTGATCCTGGAGATCCACGACCCTGGAGAGTTCACATGCAGCTCGACCAGGTTCAAACAGGATCAGGTATGTTAGACCAGGGCTGAAGCTGAAGTGCAAAATGGTTGATGTTCAGGATTAAGGACACTCCTTCTAATGCACACACACAGCTTGTCTAGTCTCTGTATAGACGTATTGACAGTAGAATAGGATTCTCTGGAACATATAAACATCAACATATCAGCACCATGTTGACTAATGCCAGGCGTGGGCCAGAGGGGTGTAAAGCCCCCCAGCATTGAGCTGTGGAGCAGTGGAAGAACTGTGTTCTCTGGAATGATGGATGGCTCTTTTGGGATGAGTTGGTAAGTTTATGGTGAGGTGGGATGGTGATCATCCAGCATCCTGACCTCACTAAAGGTCTTGTCGCTAAATGCAATCAAATCCTTACACCAAAATCCAGCAGAAAGCCTTACCTGGACAGTAGAGATGATGGCTCCAACCAAAGCAGGTTAAATTATTTTCTTAGTTATCTTGATTTCAGCAGAAACAATGAATGAGCAGGCATCCCAATATTTCTGTTTGGGGTAAAGGGTGAAAACCCTTAAAGGGCCTCCTTTTAAAACTACAGTTAAACAATGAATAAGTGGGCGTCCCAATACTTTTGTCTATTTAGGGTAAATGGTGAAAACGCTTAAGGGGCCTCCTTTTAAAACTACAGTTAATGAACTGAAGTGAGTTATAGTGTGATTTGCAGTTCTTTGCAGATTCTTGCCATCACTTGTTTACAGTTTCAGGCTCAAATTGGGAAAGGAAACCAATCTAACTACCAATGAGCAGGATGATGCTTTCTGTCCTCATATGGCACCAATCACTGTTCAGGTCTTCTTCTGCAGGCCTTTGCTGAAGTATTCCCTGTAGAGAATTACTGCCAATAGAATAGGACTCTCTGTAGCGGATGAACATGAACCTATTAGCACCATGCTTAATGCCAGGTGTGGGCTAGAAGTGTAGAGTATAAACCCCCCCAGCATTGAGCTGTAGAGCAGTGGATGGTTGTTGCTCCATCCAGTACTTTTAGAATGAGTTGGGGGGTTGGGGATGAGGTGGGGTGGTGATCATCCAACATCCTGATCTCACTAACACTCTTATTGCTCAGCACAATCAAATCCCCACAGAAATATAGTACAAAGCCTTCTTCCCAGTGCAGTAGAGACAGTTACTCCAACAAAAACAGGATAGATTATTTTTAATACTGTTGATTTCAGGAGAAGCAGTGAAGGACAGATGTCCCAATACTTTTGTCCATATAGTGTATATTTTCAGAAACCACAGTCATTTTCTCTGATTGGTTCTCCACTTAACTAAAAGAATATATATATATATATATATATATATATATATATATATATGGATTCAAGGTTATGATTATTATATGGTTTGTGGTTTAACCCCTTATGCTCCGTGGATTTTATTAAACCTTAAGGATTTCTCATCAGTAACTACATGCAAAGCAATGCCAAAACTGGCTGAGCTGTTTTCCTAAGTTGTAACAGACGTGAAAATAATAAAAAAAATCAGGAACCACTGGTGGTTCTGAGGAGTTTACGGATTAGGTTTTGTTCTGTCGGTGTTGTTGCTTGTAAGCTATGTGCACTTTTCTTTTTTGCATGGTTTTAGTTTCATTTAACAGTAGAGCAGAAGGTGTTGCACTAGAAAGTCTCCGTCTGCGATATACCAAGCGTTTGCATGAGGACAGTTCACACTGGAAACGGTTCTAGTTCATAGTGACTCATTTGATTTTCCAATTATCCGTTGTTCCAGTCAGCGAGTGCAGTACAAGGTCAGAAGGTTAGATGGTTCAGGAGCAGTAGTGTAGCGGACGGTGTTTGTGTCCGTGTATTATAGTTCTTCTTTCTGTGGAGCCACAGGTCAGAGCAAAGGACAGTGACATGACCTGCCCTGACCAAACCACATGCTTGGTTCCAGGTTTCTCCTGGACGCCCCCAGTCCAGCCAGCACAGCATGGAGGATGTGTTCAACTCCATCAACAGCAGCAGCAGCAGCAGCTCACCTGATTTACCATCATTAGGCCCTGATTTACCACCAAACCAGGTGTTGATATGAGGAGAACTCTAAATAACACTAGACTCCATGAGGAGAACTTTGGAGATGTTCCAATGATGAACACAGTGATGGAGAACCACCACCACTTTCTGTAGTGTAGTGTTATAGAATGTGTTTTAGAATTTGGGTACATTTTATTACATTATTTATTATTATCTAAATGATCTTTATTAGGTCAGTTTTGAGTAATAATACTAATTACATTACATTTTCACCAGTAATGAAGGTTGATGTTTATTTTAGGCACAATTTTCTAATTGTGAACTAAAGACACCCAGTCCACAGGTTTTATGTGCTTACTTTATTCACAGTTGACACAATTATTCACAATTATTCACAATTATTATTATTATTATTATTATTATTATTATGAAATGATGCTAAAATGACACTTACTTACTTACAATCTACCGTCATTTTTTATTGGGACACCTGTTCATGTATTGTTTCTTCTGAAATTAGTTTCACAGTTTTTATGTGCTTACTCTATTAACAGTTATTATTATTATTACTATTATTGATAATAATATTAATAACAATAATAATTACACAAACAATAATAACAAGTTTAACACATATAGCAGCTTTCACAAACCCAGGAACACTTTACATAGACAAAAAAAGATTTCAAACGTTTTTTTGTTGTTGTTTTTTTTAACTGATATTTGAAGGATGTCAGAGTCGAACAGTTATGAAGAGTATGAGGAAGAGAGTTCCAAAGAAAGATTTGGGGGCAGCAGCTCTGAAAGATCTGCCACCAATAGTAGAGTTTCTATTAGAATGAGCAGTAGGGAGTCCAGAGTTTGAAGATCTAAGATATAATGAACTAAGACCAGAGAGATCTGAGGGAATCCAACAGTTTACAGAAAGCCACAGGGCTAACGTGAGCTGAGCGCCTGGTGGGAGTAAGAACCCTGGCTGCTAAGATTTGGGTGTACTGGAGACGAGGGATCAATTCGACAGTTAGACCATAGAAAAGTCAATTACAGTAGTCAACACGAGAAAAGATAAAAGCATCAACAATTATAAAGTCAACTGCATAGCAATAGAGGGTATGCATGTGACGTCACCGACGGCGAGAGTCACTGTGCCACGCCCAATGACTGAGTGGCAGCGTTAGTGTCCAATAGAGAAGCTATTGGACTTGCTGTAATTCGCAGAAACGACTGGAATCCAGGCACCGAAACGTGTGGGAGCTCACTTATTGGTGAAGTCACGCTCTGAAAACAGGTGGAAAAAAACAAACCCACTATTTAGCGACATGCTAAGTTCGATTAAAAGGAAAAGCAAGCAAAACCCAAATGAGCTAGTCAGCTAAATCAGGCTGAAAACAGCGCAAAAAACACTAAACACTAAGACCATTGACTTGACTCCTATCCTCTAAACGGGTGTGATTTGAGCCTCAGTTACCTGGACATTCCTGGCTGCACATCACTGTCTATGGACTGTTGGTTGTTTGGTAATTGGGACGGATCGCTGTCAAGTTCAACTGTCTTTAACTTGAGCAGATACTCGCCTCTTTTAATCCCAGTTTGGTCGTTTTGCCTAATAAACGCAGCAGAATGGTTTGCCACTCAGTCCGTCTAAAGTATATATGCTTTAAGAATTACAGGATGGGCCCAAACATGACTGGCTTACCTTGCTAGACTAAATGGCATCGTTATTATGATAAAAGGTCCAAACGAAATGGGGAAGCCATTTGCCTTATTTAACAGCCATCATAGACAACAGGAACTGGTCTAGACGTGAAGACGACCCAACTCGATTTCCAGGGGGTTCATCATAATTAGAACAGAGGTGCTATTCTCATGTTGGCATCACATCCTTTACAGGAGGAGCTTAGGAGGAAGACTGTATTTTCAATTGTATAAATGCTGTGCTCTTTCAGTCCAGCTCCGCTGAATCCGAGATACAGCCATGTATGTTTCTACTGCTTCCCCCATCCAGCACTAGCTTTACACTATATGCACTAGCTTTACACACAATACAGAAGTAATGTGGTTCTGTAGCGCAATGCAGGGATGAGCTGTCAAGTGTGAAGTGCAACAAGTGCAAAGTGGATGTGCAACACAGTGTTGTGCTTCTGGGCAGGAAGTAGTAATTATTATGTTAATAAGCGATTATGTTCAGTGAAAAGTCCTGTGTGTGTTGGACGGAGTGGTTGGGGGGGAGGGGGGGGGTGTAGTCAGCAGTCGTAATAGCCACAGTCCTGCTTCAGAGTCTGAATGGGTTGTCCGAAGAATTAATTGACTAATTTACACAGTGCATATGCAATACCAGCAGGTTCATCAACTACTTTATCCTTAATTACATCCTCTGTAAGTTTGTACATGGCTTAGCTTAACCCCTTAACACTCCACGGCTTATTACACACTTAAAGGTGTATTACTCAGTAATTACAGGGACTTCTGTACAAAGTAGTGGGGCTATTCTTTGATTATAGAAGTTTGTAATAACACTTTCGGCCCACCGGGTTTTGAAATGGTTCTAAAACGTCATTTTTGGGGTGTTCACATCAACAAAATATGAATTGCACCACTTGAACATGGTTCTCCATTTATCCAGCTGTGTCGCAAATGTCAGTGTGTGTTCAGCTCTTACAGAAAAGGCTTTTAGATGTGACCTTCCTCTACAATAATGACAACACCAAAATCTCCCAGCATCGGCGCAGCAGTGCAGCAGGGACTACAACACCCCCTTCCCCGGTATCACAACTGATCTGATACCTGAAATGTTTCTTTCTGAACTAGCGAAACCTGAATTATGTTTGAATTCCTGTAAGTGGTCACATGAGAGCTTTACTTCTATTCTATTTTCAGATTCATTCATGTTAAAACCACACATTTTACTTCTCTAATCTGACAGTAATTCATTGTAGATTCAGAAGGACACGGGACTTCAGAACATCCCATGGTAATGATAGACAGGAGACCTCAGCACAGCATCAGGCAGCTTGCCGTTGTGTTTGACTGGACGTCAACATGAAGTCGAGTCTGGCTTTTAACTACACTTGTTGTAAATGAAGAGGCTCTAAACTGAAAACACACACGCAAACTATTAAACACAGGGCTGAAATACATAGAAGATTTAAAAGCCACATTCTCTGTATATCCAAATGTTTGTGGACACCACTTCTGATGAATGCATTCAGCTACTTTAAGTTGCACTCAATGCAACACTTAAATTGCTGTAGTATCTAATAAAAAATATTTGTAAAATTTTAATGAAGCGTCTAATAGAAATGGTGCAAAATGACCTCAAACAAGAAGTAAAATTAACTTACTTATCATACAACATTCTGATCTCACTAACACTCTTGTTGCTGAATGCAATCAGATTCTCACAGCAATGCTCTTCCAACATCTAGTAGAAATTGTTTTGCTGGCCATAGAGACAGTTACTTCTATAAAAGCCGGACACCCTTTTTTTAAATACCCTTGATTTCAGAAGAAACAATACATGAGCAGGTGTCCAAATACTTTTGTCCATACAGTGTAGCTTGTTGCATATTATTATTATCACTGACTTCATAACTGACTAAGTCAAATCGCTACTTTCAGATGAGTTTACACCCCCTTGTATGAGTGCATCTGTTGTGGTCAGGTACTTAAGAACAAGTAATTGTCCTTAAGTACTTTTAAGTACTTAAGTAATGTACTAAATTACTAAATTGAACTCAACCCATATGTATCAATACAGAATAATACTGTTAATTTGCTTTTCTGTGAGGATTAGAACCACCAATCAGGCACCATACAACACACCACCCCGTCACACACCACCAAACGCAAGTGTTACCATTTATATACTTGATTAAAAGCCAGTATTTTTCTCTTTTATGTCAGTTTTAATGGAGTAAGATTTGGAAATTCACAGTAGAATCATTTCTCATTACCCCTGGTAGCTCACTTTTCTCACTATATGTTAATTATCATGAGAGTCCTCGGCCCAGGATGACTCGGCACTTCCAGCATGAGTGGGCACATCGGGGCTCAGATTATGTTTCGGTTTCTTGGTGGGAGCCCCTGCAGCTGTCTGCCACAGCTGAGCTTCAGGCCCCCACTCTCCACCCCCAACACCAGTATCTCCATCTCCAAAGTAGGGTCCTATTCTCTCAGAGCTCTACAGCACATGTGGCTGCTGGCTGGTTTGGACTGTGGGTCAGCCTTCTCTTTACTGGATCTATCCGTCTCGTTAACAGGGCTGTAATCTCTGACCTCATGGTGATTCGATTAGAGTATGATTCTTTAGACAGCGATACAATGAGTTAAGAAATGTAAGGATTTGAGAAAAGACTGAGAACATGTTGAAATGCTCAAATATGAATAAATTCCTTAACTTATTTTTGCCTGCTTTACCTTCAAAATGGCACGCTCCTGCAGTCCTGTAGAATTATCACTGAATCAGGTGAATCAGGTGCTGCAGCGAACTGATTCACCCAGTTAAGCACCGGCTTTTCAATGGTAGCTTAAACAATTTCCCCTCAGACTGTGAACCTGTTCACACATGGCATTAAACCATTTCAGATTTCACTTGTCTGCATGAAATGCCAGGTGTGAACACCCCCCACGACACATTGTGTTCGGATTATGATCCGATCACTCAAGCAACATTCGTCAGAGTCAGATCTCGTTCACATTTAATACAAGCGATCAGATTTCGTCAGTCAGGCAAACGTTACAGGAATGCAAGAGCCATCTAGTCCTATGCGTCATCAGTTAGTCGGGACGGAATATGCATATTCGCTCGTTGCATGGCAGACGTTACTGGTGTTTGGGTTGTAGTAGGAGAGGTTTTGTTTGTGGAATGTGTTTTGGAGAGACGGGTGTGTTTACGGTGGTCTAAGACCACCTCCTGAAGTGCAATTGGATTTGCATCTGCTTTAAATGCATCTTGGGTGCCTTTACACCTGCGTGACCAGGTGTCAACAGGGTCTTGGATTAATTTGAAGAACCTGGACAATATTTGAAGCTAGTCAAACATTTCTTGGATGTAACGCTTGGGAGGGTTAAGTGAGCTGGCAGCCAATGAATTCAATGAATTCCCCTCCTCAAATACTGAGAGGCTGCATAGGGACCCCCCCGATTGGTAAGAGGGATTCAGCACTGATGAATTACTGAATCACTGGTGCATCTATGCATTTGTTTACCTATTTGTGTGTGTGTGTGAGTGTGTGTGTGTGTGTGAGAGAGAGAGATTTCTGCTGGGAATTAAAAGGTCACGGACAGTAGCACTTCCCTCTTCACCACCAAGCAGTGAAAGTGAAGCAAAAGTGGCACCATTTTTCTCTTTTTCTTTCTCTTTTAGTTCCAAGAGGCTCTATTCCACCCCCCCAACCCAGAGCAGAAAGACCCTGATCCGTGTTGTGAATGTGCAGTAAGTGCAGGGAGCTCACGTTTCGGCTGCTGTGATTTGAAATACAGTACACTTCAACTATGTCATCATGCTTTATAGGTCCTGCTATTTCCTGTCTCCTGCTGCGATCCCCCGCCAAAAGGATGAGCTCAGGTGATAAAGAACTGTAGCTTTTTTTTTTACCACTTCCTGTGGAGACTTTCCCGCTCAAGACTCGCAGCCATCTTGAGCCGGGTTTACGAGCCTGCGCTTTTATGGACAAAGATGTCTGTTTAAAGGAGTGCTGCCAGCGAACTGAGAGCCACGCTTTCCCCGCCCTCAGACCCCTGCTTTAGCCTTTCTTCCAAACCATAAAAAAACCCCTGAGAAAAGCCCTGAGAGGAACCCTCGCTGCACCTCAGGTAGAAGCAGGTCCTGCACATGGGTTTGTTCAGCAGCTTAAAAAAAGGAAACATCTGTGTGTTTGCAGCAGCACTGCTGCACCAGATCATGACAGCCAGCTCCCAGTGGAGGAAGAGTTGCTGCAACTGTGCCTATAGTGTGCTAAAGCAACTGCGCTTTCACAAAGCGTTCAGCATTCCCACCACAGACCCTACGGCAGCTGTGTACTGGATGTAGATTTGGATGCATGTGTGCTTGTGTGTGTGTGTGTGTGTGTGTGTGTGTGTGTGTGCCTGCGATCATGCTCCATACTTTGTCTCAGTGGTTGAGCTTGGCCTGGTGTGTATACACCGATCAGCCATAACATTAAAAGCCTAATAATGCATAGAATCCCCTTTGTGCTCCCAAAGCTCTGAGCAGGAAAGGCATGGACTCCACAAGACCTCTGAAGGTGCCCCATGGTATCAGGCACCAAGACATTAGCATCAGATCCTTAATGTCCTGTGAGTTGTGAGTTGGCTGGCGCCTCCAAGAATCTCATCAATGAGCCTTAGGTGCTCATGACCCTGTCACTGGTTCACTTGATAACCCGCCTATCGGTGGCTTACTGACTGACTGGCTGAGTGAGTGACTGACTGACAAACCTTGCTGAAACACTTGAGACGTTTTTTGGTACTCAGGACCACATTATGCCGTAAAGGTAAGTAGTATCTCAGTGCTGCTGAGAGGAGATGTAATTTTAGGTAAGCTGAGGTTGGGTCTCCTTGCTTGAAATATTATTGGAACGGGAAGTGGTGTAAAGACATACTGTGGCATTAATGTGTGTGTCAGAGTCCGTAGCGATAGAATGCCGACTCAACATTGCTACCACGGCATTAGCAACATGCCGGCCGCAGGATGCTGGCCTTGCCTAGCATTGCTACAGCTGAGTTAGCCTTCTGTCCAACGGCCTCTTTCTGCATTGCTACTGCGCTGGCTGCTGGGCTCGTCCTGTATCGCTACTGCGCTGGCTGCTGGGCTCGTTCAGCATTGCTACAGCGGAGTTAACCTTCTGCCCAACGGCCTCGTCCAGCATTGCTACTGCACTGGCTGCTGGGCTCGTCCGGCATTGCTACTGTGCTGGCTGCTGGGCTCGTCCGGCATTGCTACTGTGCTGGCTGCTGGGCTCGTCCAGCATTGCTACTGCGCTGGCTGCTGGGCTTGTCTGGCATTGCTACTGTGCTGGCTGCTGGGCTCGTCCGGCATTGCTACTACGCTGGCTGCTGGGATTGTCCGGCATTGCTACTGTGCTGGCTGCTGGGCTCGACCGGCATTGCTACTGTGCTGGCTGCTGGGCTCGTCCGGCATTGCTACTGCGCTGGCTGCTGGGCTCGTCCAGCATTGCTGCAGTAGAGTTAGCCTTCTGTCCAATGGCCTCATCCTGCATTGCTACTGCACTGGCTGCTGGGCTTGCCCAGCATAGCTACCGCAGAGTTAGCCTTCTGTCCAACGACCTCGCCCAGCATTGCTACAGTAGAGTTAGCCTTCTGTCCAAAGACCTTGCCCAGCATTGCTACAGTAGAGTTAGCCTTCTGTCCAAAGACCTCGCCCAGCATTGCTACAGTAGAGTTAGCCTTCTGTCCAAAGACCTCGCCCAGCATTGCTACAGTAGAGTTAGCCTTCTGTCCAAAGACCTCGCCCAGCATTGCTACAGCAAAGTTAGCATTCTTTCCAACACATTGCTATTGCGCTGGCTGCTGGGCTCGCTCAGCATTGCTGCCCCACCGGCCACTGGCCTTACCCAGCATCGCCTTTACCAGGCAGGGTCACATGAAATGGTATATGAAACATAATAAAACATTTTATGCCACAGAACCTTTTCACTCTAAAGAGCTTATATTTTGGTCCCAAACTTCCTATAGTTGCAATGCCATTAACGATTCTACGCAGCGAGTGGCGGTCCAGCCTGTTTAAGATCTTCAAAGATGAAACTAACTGTTAGATTTTTGTTAAAATATATTTTAAAAAAGTTTTTAAAAAAAAACTGTAAAAACTATAAAAAAGCAACTTATTTTCCTCAGTTTTTCAATTCAGCAAATGTCCTTAGTGATGAGACAAATATGCTACACACACTCTGGCTTGATAACTGCCATCCCTGTTGAATTTGAAACCCCTGTTGATTTTAGAATACCTCTGTTTCTGAGGCTCTGGGACTTCAGCAAAGCACAGTGAAACTATTAATTATTAATTAATTAATTGGGGGCAAATACATTTTCACAGCCCTGTAGCTTTGTCAACAGGATTTCAGTTTGTTGCTTTAGTGCTAATTTAATGCCTATCCAGACCAGAGTCACTAGCCTACAGTACTGGAAGGCTGTATCACAGCATTAATTATCAAGTAGGTCATTCATGAGTTTAACTGGTCGTGTTTAGACACCACATTCTACTGCACCTCTCAGATTAATACCCCTGAGTGGAACCAAAGTCTTGTGGAGCACCCATTTCCATTTCCTTACGGGAGTTGATTTCACACTCGTAGTGCACTCAAAACTGTAGTGCTGCAGAGGCCTTCAGAAGCCTGCTGCCTCAGCTGGGTAATGCTAACTCGACCTACATATTCCTCATGCCTGCATACTGTGCACAGTACTGCATTGCTGTGTATCCTACCACAGAGCTCATCATTCTAGTGCTACAGTCAGTATGCCTAGAATTTCTCTGGAGATTGGAAAGTAGCAAAGGCAGTGACAGGTTCCCCAGGGTCCAGACTGCAATTCTCCCTCACTGAGACCGCGCTGACCCACAGAAATAGCCCCGCGTGGGTAGATTTGAGCGGACATTGAAATAATAATAAAAACAGCCCATTTGCTAAAGGGGAAAATGCTGGCCTTCTTGTTCCCAGACCAAGTGGTGGGAAGAATCGATAACTTCCTTTTCGGTGTCTCCAGGGACGCCCTGTTGTCCCTGGGGCATCCATAGAATTAATAGGGTTCCTGATAAGGGTTCCTTTGCTTGTGAGAACAGCTTGTCTCTGCCTCAGTCAAGAGATTGCATGGAAAAATTGACTTTCCAGTCTGCAAATTTGTTCTGCCTGTGGTATCCTGTGTCTTTTGTTAATGGAAGTCGTGTGACATGTGAGTGCGTGGAAAGGTGGCAACCTGAGAGGTGTTTTTTTTGACTCGACACTCCAGCTTTCTTTTGCTTTCCTAATGTGAGGCACTAACTGCCCTCTGGTGCAGAGCCTAGACCTTGGGGGTGGATGCTTTCTCAGGAGTGACCAAGACCCAAGCTTACAGAGTAGATCACAATGGCCAGATCACTTTAGGCCATTGCCTGCACTGGTGTCCCTCTCGGTCTGTGGATACCAGAGGGGAAACCCCCTGCGTAGACATGGCGACTCTATTCAGGGGAGGGATCACGTGTTGCTCCCAGGTGGGTTTTTTTTAAACACTGCTGTTTGACCAGGGGGCTAGAAGAAGAGGCTAGAAATGACTGTGTGTTTAGAAAAGGAAAAGCATGCATCATGGTAGGCTGAAAAAAAGGATTTGATCTCTGTGGCGGTTTCAGGAGGAAGAGCACTGATGCACTGATCAAGAACTTTTAAACCTGATGAACCCTCCTGCTCATAATGAGAAAAAAGACGTAAAAGAGAAGATGAAACAAGGCCAGACAGGATCTCGCTGCATTCCACAGCTCCTCTCGGCACCAGCGCAGTCGGTCCATATCTCCCCGAGATGAGATGAGCTCCGCTGGGAAGGGTGACCATCGCCCATGGCCTGGCAGAGCGTCGAGTCCCTTCACCCTCCACTGGGGCACGGGAGTGCTCTGCTGTGCATACCGACATACCAACATGATGGAGGAGCAGGTCCCAGAGCGAGTGGCAGGCGGGTAGCCCACCCAGCGCTGCCGGCCCACCGCAGCCCACCTTCTGCGTTCCTGCCCGGGGACCAGCTCAGGATCAAGGGCAGGCCATGTGCCGGGGGACCTGGCTAACGAGCACAGTGGCCCCGCCATTGCTTTCATGCTCAGGCCCAGGAGTGCAATTTCATCAAACGCTATTTCCTGCAGATAAAGCCGAAGCCATTCCTCCTCTTTTCTTGTAATGAGGAGAAGGGGGCGGGCAAGGAGAGTGACAACGGGAATGATGGATGCGATTTAAGCCGAGTGAGCATGTATCAGCGTCCATCAGCTGAGGCTGGAATGCTGCTGGTCATCTAGGCCCTTGCCTGCGTTGTTTCTAGTAATGCTTGTATGCTAATGTAGTCCTATGCAGTATGTACTCGGCTCTGAGGCATGAAGTGCGTACCGAGGTATAGTGCGATG
The DNA here is from genome assembly GCF_030463535.1 of Salminus brasiliensis. Classification (NCBI taxonomy): domain Eukaryota; kingdom Metazoa; phylum Chordata; class Actinopteri; order Characiformes; family Bryconidae; genus Salminus; species Salminus brasiliensis. Next base: position 5,718,806 of record NC_132896.1, on the reverse strand, counting down.
TGCTGTCAAGTTTGCCAGCTGTGACGGGGCTGCCCAGTGAAGTCCCCGGCCCCTCTGCTTTGGCCCTAAGTGCCTTAATCATGGCTGCATTACACTATTACTCTACTCACCCAAGACCTCGCAAATTGTTTCCAGCTTCAAGGGAAATCAGTTAAGATAGTTTGCAGGCTGCGATAGGAGGTAGGTTTTAATATACACAGTGTCCTTCTCTCTCTCTCTCTCTCTCTCTCTCTCTCTCTCTCTCTCTCTCTCGTTCTCTCTCTCTCTGGTGTTTAGACTGCAGAAAGTCCAGGTTTAATACAGTCTTAACGCCTTATCTAACAATGTTTGACCTTAACTGCACAATGGCATGATCAACATTCCCACAGTCAAGAATCACACCAAACCAAACCTAGGATAACCAACTCACATATATATGGACAAAAGTATTGGGACACCTGCTCATTTCTTGTTCGTTCTGGAATCTAGGATATATAAAGAAAAGAGTTGATCCTGCTTTTTTTATGGAGTAGCTGTCTCTACTGTCCAGGGAAGGCATTCTACTACATTTTGGAACATTGCTGTTTTGATTGGATTTTTGAGGATTTGATTGCATGGATAAGATCATTAGTGAGGCCAGGCTGTTGGATGATGATCACTACCCCAATGCATCCCAAAAGTATCAGGTGGAGCACCATCCATCATTCCAGAGAACACAGTTCTCCCACTGCTCCACAGCTCAATGCTGGGGGGCTTTATACCCCTTTATAGCCCACGCCTGTCATTAGGCAGCATGGAGCCAATGGGTCAATGTTCATCTGCTACTGTACCTCATCCTACTGTACTGAGACCATATTCTCTCACTGATAGAACAGAGCATTTCCACCATAGTTGGGTTTCTTACCAGGTGTAATTCAGAGTAAAGATGGGATGGGAGGAATGTTAGAACTTCCCAAATGGAGATAATGGAATAAAGTATATTTGTCATTTGTCACAACTAGCTAATTTACAATCAAACTTTCTGTTCCACCTTAAATAATGCAGCAGCTACACTCTGCTGTTGAAATCTACACAATGTAACTGCTGCACTATTTAAGGTGGAATGAAGAGTTAGCATTATCATTCTGTTTAGGGTAGCTTGCGAACAAAATGAGAACTCTGCTACAGTAAAGCTAAGATTTGAAAGCGGAGCAGAACCTTAAAACCCACACCTTAACCTACACCTTCACCTACACCTGAATCTATAGCTAAACCTAATCTTAATCTATACCTTAATCTACACTCAAATCTAATCTTAGCCTACACCTTAACCTACACATAATCTACACCTAAACCTAATCTGAAACCTAACCTAACCCTACATCTTAATCTACACCTAAACCTAATTTTAACCTAATTTAAACCTACACCTAAACCTAATCTTAATCTACACCATAATCTACACTTAAACCTAAACCTTAATCTACGCCTGAATCTATAGCTAAACCTAATCTTAATCTATACCTTAATCTACACTCAAATCTAATCTTAGCCTACACCTTAACCTACACATAATCTACACCTAAACCTAATCTGAAACCTAACCTAACCCTACATCTTAATCTACACCTAAACCTAATTTTAACCTAATTTAAACCTACACCTAAACCTAATCTTAATCTACACCATAATCTACACTTAAACCTAAACCTTAATCTACGCCTGAATCTAGAGCTGAACCTAATCGTAATCTACACCTAAACCTAACCTAACCCTACACCTTAATCTACAACTAAACCTAATCTTAACTTACACCTAATCTACACCTAAACCTAATCTTAACCTACACCTGACCCTACATCTTAATATACACCTAAACCTAACTTTAACCAAACCTAAACCTACACCTAAACCTAATGTTAATCTACACCTTAATCTACACCTTAATTCACACCTGAATCTAGAGCTGAACCTAATCATAATCTACACCTAAACCTAACCTAACCCTACACCTAAACCTACTCCGTAATCCACACCTGAATCTAGAGCTGAACCTAATCATAATCTACACCTAAACCTAACCTAACCCTACACCTAAACCTACACCTTAATCCACACCTGAATCTAGAGCTGAACCTAATCATAATCTACACCTAAACCTAACCTAACCCTACACCTTAATCTATACCTAAACCTAACCTGTCCCTTCATCTAAATCTACACATAAACCTAATCTTAATCGAAACCTTGAAAGCCGATTCTGGTCCATTAAAAATCCCTGGGTCGGCCCCAGATCCCGAGTCACTAAATCTGATCAGGACATTGCTGGTTGTTGTTATATGGATTATTATAAAGTGTAACTGCGCAGTTATCACAGACACTTAATGTAAGGTGGGACCCAATAGACTTCAATCCAGTCCAGATATAATTCAGAACCCGCCATGGAAGAACTAATCAACCCTAAATAGTGCACGTACGTCATATCAGCCCACAGCCGGTAGTGCAGTATATGCTTTATAATCCATCACAGTGTACCCCACCTGTCTACATTTGGTCGGTAAACATCTGCCATACATACGTACATGCATTATTCTGTCTGAACTCGGTCGCACTGTACATGTGGAGGTGCTGGGACAGAGAAGAAGACCTCAGACACATCCGTCCACGTGTCTGTGCTGTGATCCCAATCATTCATAAATTCTCCGGCTGCAGCCCCCCCTGCTCTTTATCGGCCTACCTCCAGCTATTAAGCTGGAATGAGAGCGCATCTCCAACCCATCTCCCAGATAACGTCATGGCCCACAGGAATGGCACCATCAAAGCCCTGACAGCTCTCCTTCCTCTTGCTCTATCTCTGTTTACTGCTCCCTCTCTCCACCCTCGCGCACTCACTGTCTTGATGCCTCGCTTGTCTGACTCATTCACCTTCCTGGGTTTTATTTCTCTCTTTCTTGCTCTCTCTCTTGCTCTCTCTCTCTCTCTCTCTCTCTCTCTCTCTCTCTCTCTCTTTCACTCTCTCTCTTTTTTCTCTCTCTTTCTTTTATACTATCTACTCTTATACGACTCCCTCAGTATTTCTCTGAATTTCCCCCACTCTCTCAGATCACAGATTCCCCCTCTCTTGGCAAAGTCCCCTCCGCTGGCCGAGCTCTGTACAATGTAAATAGTGTAGAGGCTTTCTCATTACCTCAGTGGGTATTTTTAGGTGCAGGACCAAGCACGGGGACAAGCAGAGAGGCAACACCCTTGCAAACCCGTAGACCTATCAGCAACAAGAAAAAGTCCCACGCAAAATGAAACAACTGCTGCCCCAGTTATTAGAGGAGCAAGGTTGTGTGTATTGACCACCCAATGGGTACAGCATTCCCAGTCTATGCAGGCTATGACCAAAATGCCAATAGACCACTAACGCTGATCGTGTCGCAGATTACAGTCTGCGGCTTTGTGGTCGTCTTGATCAGGTTAAAAACACAAATCCTAGCCGATTTCACCTCTCGGGCTCTGCTTTTCTAACCAATGGTTTCAACTGCAGTTAGTTTCGCATTAGCCCTCAGCTAACCAAGACCCGTAACCAAGACTCATGCTCTTGTACCTCACTTTAATTAAGAATGGTTACGAATGTAGGTGTTAAAAAACGCGCTAAAAAACATAGGTTTCAGGTTCCGCATGGCTCAGCAGACTAAAGCGCTGACACTATAGGCAGAAGGTTACGAATCCCAGGTCATGCTGCTTCGCTATCAGCAGGTCAATGGTGCCTTCTCGATCAGAGCTGGGGATACAGCCCTTTGCTTGCCTAATGATGCTGCTGACTTTACATGTATCTGAGGCATGTGCTTGTCTCTGCCTGATCTCGTAGTGGCAGCGTCCACATTGGTTGTTTGTTATCGGCTCGTAAAGCGAGCCACTGCTATGCTCAGAGGAAATGCGGACCTCTAGTGGAGAAGAAAAGACTTCAGGCGACTTCTTTTACAGTCGAGTTACAATGGAGAATCCACACCGTAACCTATAGCTTAATCTACACCTAATCTTAGTCTTAGCCTACACCTAAACCTAATCTTAACGTACTCCTAAACGTAATCTCAACCCACACCTTAGTCTACACCTTAATATGCACTTAAATCTAATTTGATCCTACACCTTAATCTCCAACTAAACCTACACCTTAATCTACACCAAAACTTAACCTTAACCTAACCCTAATCTACACCTGAACCTAATCCGAACCTAACCTTGTCATACCCCTTAATCTACACCTAAACCTAACCTTAACCTACACCTAGACCTAATTTTAACCTACAACTTAGTCTACACCTTAATATACATTTAAATCTAGTCTTAACCTACAGCTTATCCTATACCTAAACCTAATCTTAACCTATACCTAAAATTAATTTTATCCTAACTTTAATTTACACCTTAATCTACACCTAAACCTAATCTTAACCTATACCTAAACCTAATGTTGTCCTAACTTTAATTTACACCTTAATCTCCACCTAACCCTAATCCTAACCTATACCTTAATCTACACCTAAACCTGATTTTAACCTATACTTAAACCTAATTTTATCCTAACTTTAGTTTACACCTTAATCTCCACCTAACCCTAATCTTAACCTATACATAAACCTAATTTTATCCTAACTTTAATTTACACCTTAATCTCCACCTAACCCTAATCTTAACCTATACCTTAATTTTAATTGAATTCTTAATTTATACTTAAACCTAATTTTATTCTAACTTAAATTTACAGCTTAATCTACACCTAAACTTAATCCTAACCTATACCGTTATCTACACCTAATCTCAATCTTAACCTAACCCTAATCTACAGCTGAACCTAATCTAAGCCTAAACTTATCATACCCCCGAAACTACACCTAAACCTAACTGTAACATACACCTTAACCTTAATCTACGCCTTATCATTGCGAGTGATGGGGGAGCCCTAGTTAGTCAGTGGTGTGTAATTGGCGGTAGTGTGTAAGTGGGGAGAAAATGGTTTCATTTTTTTTCTTCTTAAAACCCACGTGTGCAGTTTTCACTGTGTTGTCTTATTTGGGATTTGTCCACTTTACAAGGACAATGTGATACAGGAACATAGCGGTGAACAGTTCCACATGTTAAAAAACCACATGAATCTGACCTAAAAATAAGACAATTTTAAAGATATTGGTGAACAAACTCCATTGTTTGTGACAGAGATGTGACTCTGAAGATAGTGATAGTTCTATAGAGCCATTTATAGAACCATTAAAAGTGGTTCTTCTATGATGTTGAGACTAATAGAACCATTTTTTTAAGGGTGCTTTTAAAGCAGTTCATTACATCTTCTAAGAAGACCCACTTACATGCTGGATCTTCTCATTAAACGCTAGCCAGCGTTCCCCTTCACTGAGATGTCTACCTTCCTCCTGGAATTTCTTCCAAAGCTCTTAATGTCTTCACGTTCTCAGCCCATTTTTGGGGTGGGAACAATGCAGGCTCTTCACAAAGAAAGATCACAGCCATCATCGCCTAATCACTGTCCCTCTCCTCTCCCTCCCATCTACGCACCTCTCCCTCGGCACGGCGCGCCAACACAATGCGGCCCTTAGAAGAGCAGCTGAAGGGGAAGAAGCTGCAGTGGTCGGACAGCGTCTGGCTGAGGGTTAGTGGGGTGTTCCCGGCCTGGTTCCTCTCCAGGAAGATTACCTTCAGCTGTGTCCCCGGCCAGCAGATGACACACATCTGGGCTTCTGGGCCTGGAGCCAGCCTGGAGCCTGAGTCCCGCTGTTGCTGCCGCTACTTCTGCTCTAGTCATCATCATCATCATCATCATCATCATCCTCGTCGGATGCTCTCCTCCTCAGCTGTTTTCTCCTCAGACAGGAAACGCCTTTTTCCCAGTCCGTTCGCACTCTACTTAGTCACGAGGGCTTTTCAGAAGGGAAGAAACGGTAGAACCAAGCAACAAAGCAAGTGATGATGGGCCTCTTTGTCTCTCTCTCTTAACAAGACATACCCAGGAAAGACGGTTATATATAGAAGGCTCTATACAGTACGCAGGCTTCTGGGGTTCAGCTTGTTTTGCTTTGATGGCCTCAAGCATCAGGTCCAGAGCGGCTTAACTGTCACTCAGCTAATCTTTCCCCTCGCTTTCAGAGCAAGCTCTTTCAGACTGTCGAGTGACCTAGTGAGCTTGTTATGGTGATGGTAGTGTGGGTGTAGAGCTTTTGTTAAAAAAGGCCAACATGGAGGAGCGTAACTGCTGTTCTTTCTGGAGACATTTGAAGATGACTCAGTGTACTTTCCACTTGGGCCAGCGTTCTCATTCTCAGTAGTTCTGGTTACCAGTTACTGCTCGAACTCTTCCGTACAATGAAAGAGACTTGTAGGCAACAGTAGTTGTAGGGGTTGCTTAATTAAGCTACACCATAAATCAATGATTCACCGTTCTATTACTGGATTACCCTTTCCCTTGTCATTATTTATCTGCTTGTTAAATTTCTGATTATTCGGATCAAATACGCTGATCCTACGCTGATATTAAAATGTACATATGTTAGGTAAAAGAATGTGTTGTGAACGGCCCCCTGTCACTAGCAATGTTCCCAACACTAGGAGGCACATATGAAGCCAGCCTCTGCCTGTTCTCAAACTGCCAGTGCTTTTCCCCAGCTTCAATACAACAGCTAACAGACGCCTGTGCTGACCAACATTACACTAGGAGTGACGTGGGGAGGAAGTGCCATTAACCCACCCTGACAGAGCAAGGCCAGTTGTGCTCCCTCAGACTCTGGCTGCTGATGGCAAGCAGCATCAAAGCAGCGTTGCTTGGTCTTAGTCCACTGGACCACAGATCCTCAGATCATAGTGGCAGCACCTTAGTCCACTGGACCACTGATCCTCAGATCATAGTGGCAGAGCCTTAGTCCACTGGACCACCGATCCACAGATCATAGTGGCAGCGCCTTAATCCACTGGACCACTGATCCTCGGATCATAGAGGCAGTGCTCAGTCCACTAGACCACCAATCCTCGGATCATAGTGGCAGCACCTTAGTCCGCTGGACCACCGATCCTCGGATCATCTGATCCTTGGATCCTCAGATCATAGTGGCAGTGTCTTAGTCCACTGGACCAGTGATGCTCAGATCATAGTGGCAGCGTCTTAGTCCACTGGACCACCGATCCTCGGATCATAGTGGCAGCACCTTAGTCCACTGGACTCCTTGGAGCCCATACTTTCCCTTTCCCCCTAAAATAAAAAAACACTTCAATCACCTTTCCAGCAACACACCTCCTGTGTGTCCGGCTCCAACTCTGGAGATTTGATTGCAATACTGCTTGGTTGCAATACCGCTTGTTGTCGATATCGCACAGGGACGCAAGGCGACATCAGCATCGGCCTTTAGTAACTGTCTTTCAGTAACATGTGTACGTTTGATCTGTGATACCAGGCAGGAGAAAACACAGTCACACAACAAAATACACAGGCCAGGAGTGCTTCAGCACCAGGACTGAAAACCGCTGAGTTGCACGCACTCACTTATCCAGTGCAGTCTTCCCAGGTTCACTAAACCCAAAGCCTAAAACAGGACTGAACTGGTTGGCTGTAAAACAGTGGATTGCTGTGTAGTGGACGAATGCTGTGTCTGAATGGCGACGCTTTTCTTTTGGAGAACACTGCGCCTTGTTCAGTGTCCTGTGGCTCCTCACCGGTCCATGCAGGCTCTTTTTCAGTGAGCGGATCAGCTCCAGCAAGGATGATTCTCTTGCGCTTCCTGTCCGCTGGCTGGCCGTGGCGGCTTCCTGGCGCTGGACGCTGTGAGGCCGTGGAGGCGGATGTGTCGTAAGGAGGGCCTTCCACCCAGGGCCACAAAGAGTTGCCCAAACATCTCCCCTCATCCTTCCTTCCTCTGCGGACCCTGAACATGACATCATGGGCTTGGGGGGGGGGGGTGACTGAGACAACAGAAGTGAGAGAGAGGCTGAATTAGCCGGCATTAGAAGGGCTGATCAGAGGAGCTGCTCTGTGTTTCTGGACCTTTTGATTTGAGAACCCTACGTTTCCCTGATCCTTCTGTAGGAAATCTAACGAAGCAATGAGGAGCTACTGAAGTGGATCAGGAACCCGTGCTTGGAGCTACAGCACAATAATTCTTTCAGTGTTGGGCCTTGGGCTCCTTTCTCTCGCTGACAGGAAGAGCAGCAGCAGTGCAACAGCGCTGCTCTGGTTGCTTGCGCAGTACCTGTGAGCGATTTGCACACCTTAGCACGTGGCTTTGAAGTGCTTCTCTGTCTTTGCACGTTTGTCTCAGCTGCAAGACGTCTGTTTCCGTCTTGCTCTCAAGGGGTGAAGGGAAGGCTCGGTGAGTGAGGGACAGGCAGACAGACAAACACCTTGCCAAGAAAGCCGGCAAGTGTCAAAGCATGTGCTTCGATCAGGGAGGGGAGTCGAGAAGCTGAAGGAGAACAGAAACAGAGAATGAGAATGAGAGAGAGAGAGAGAGAGGGAGAGAGAGAGAGGGAAAGAGAGAGAGAGAGAGAGAGAAAGAGACTGAGAAACTGAAAGGAATACTCTTTGCTCTTTTCTTTTTGGGGGAACCAGCTGCAGCATACTCGTTGGAGGCCACATGCTCCAAAAGCTACTCTGAACCACCAGCATAACCATCAATTCTGGCCCTTGTCATTCAGGGCCGCAGACACAGCAGCTGGACACAGGAAGCACAAGCTCCGTGGCTTCTTAGCCAATCAGCTGCCTCCAGCTGTCCCGCTCTCGAACGCCATTCAAGAGAAGCTGCCTGCTAGCGACAGCAGCTCCTTCAGTCGGCCTTGCTCTCTCTCTCTCTCTCTCTCTCTCTCTCTCGCTTTTTCTTTCCGTCCTTCTTTCTTTTCTCACTGCTTTCTTCCTTCCTAAATTCTCAACTGTAGAGACACATTTGCCACATCCCCCGTTAACAATTGACCTCTGCTCTGCCTTCTGTCTTTCGCTCTCTCTCTCTCGCACGCTCATTTTCTTCTCTCTGCTTGCATCAGCCTCTACTTCCCCACATTTACTCACTCTCTCTCTTTCTCTTTCTCTCTCTCTCTTTCTCTCTCTACCTCTCTCGCTTATCAGATTCTCTCTTTCTTACCCCTTTCCACATTCCCCTCCATCCCACCCCCCACATTTTCTTCCCTTTCTACTTCACTTCAGCTGAACTCTCCTTGCTTTTGTCACAGGTGTTGGTGGTTGGGGTTGGAGGGCGTTTTCTCTGTGTGTGTGTGTGTTTGGTGGGGGTTGAGAGGGTGGTCGTCAGCCTGAGTAAAGTGGAGCCGGCGGTGGATCAAAGCTGGGCCCTGTAAAACGATCTGAAAGAGTCTCCCATTAGCATCCATCAGGGTACCCTGAAAGCTCCCCGCTCGGCCAAGGGGGTCCAAGGGCCCCCCAAAGTGAAAGGCAGTCTGGTGAGAGAGAGAGAGACGAGAGTGAGACAGAGTGAGTGAGAGAGAGAGAAGGAAAGGAAGGGGTTTAGAGGGGGGGTTACAAGAGAGGCAACCCAGCCGAGGACATACATAAAATATTTTAGCATTCCCACAACAGACCGAGGCCATTTTTCTTCTCTTCCCTTTTCTATCTCTCTCTGTCTCTGTCTCACTCTGTCTCTCTGTCCCCCACCCCCCTTTTCCCTCCATCCTTTTCTCTCCCTTAACAACCCCCCCCCCCCCCCAACTCTACAAACCCCGGTCTTAGATTTCTCAATGGTGTTGAGTCTGTAAGAGGAGAATATCTCCATCTGTGCACCATCTTCTCTCGACTCCACCAGCAGCTCCACACTCACCCTCTACAGCTGGGTCAAGGTTAGCCCCGACAGCAGGCAGAGGAAGCACATCGCTTAGTTAAACTTCCATCTTGTAGTGTAAACAAAGCCCTGTCTGACTTAGGTGGTGTAACTGGGCGTAGTACAGAGGTCCCAGTGCTGGCGTTTACCTCATGTCCCGATGTCCCCAATCAGGACAGGACAGCATACCACCCCCAGCCACACCCTCAAGAACCCCCCCTCCCCACTCCCACTGTAGTTATGTAATCCCAAGACCTTCCCAGATTATACATTCTCTTAACCCTTGTACATCTCTGTTGTAAATATTTTTTTTTGTAATAAGGCTAATACTTAAGACTAATAAAAAAATAATTACCTGTGAGACACACACCTCGGTTCTTTACTCTCATTACTACACCACTGTCATAATTAACATCAGTTTTATAGGTCCTAAAATAGAACCCTGTGGGACTCCACATGGTATTCATAATAATTCAAAATAGTTTTAGGATAAGGATCAATAAATAAATAAGAAACCTGGGGTTCAAAGGGTCAATGAGGTACAGATGGATATAACGTATACACTCTAAGCATGTTTCTGCCACCACCATAGACTGCTTCACTGTTGGGAGGGTCTTTGTTGAGGAATAGGCAGTATTAGGCTTCTGTCACAGATAGCATTCTGAATGTGTCCATATAAACATGCATTCACTATTGAAATCACAATTCCCAGATAGCCGAGGTTTCTGGTCCCAAAATAGCCCACTTAAAGGTCAATTATGGCAGTGGCAAGGGTATTGTGGGCTAAAACTGGCCACTTTTAAGGTTTTTCATGGCATTTGGATTCTGGTCCACATGTGGCCTTTTCACCTTATTTTCCATGACAACAATGGAGGAGCCATCTTTGTTTACTCGGTGTTAAGTCTTCCGGTGCGTCGGCAGACCTGTTGATGTAGATTACAACCATAGCGATAATAAACATACAGTGATTCGTATAATAAACTCGGTTACAGGGTGTCAAAGTGAGTGTAATAAGAATAGGAGAACTTGAAAGTCTCAGTGTTACGAACACAACATAAAAAGATCAGAGTGTTGATATTTATATCCACTGCCTTCCAAAGAAGAGAACCTGTGTCTGTGGTTGAAGACCCGAAATGTAACATCCACAACCATTTAAGGAAGATGAAGTTTCTCCCAAGCTTTAGGTATTAGCAGACTGAAGCAGGTTGTGATGCAGGATCTTCCTGTCTTTTATACCATCCATTCATCTATCCTTTAGTTTCAACAAGATGACCAGTCCCCGCTTGGCAATAGCATCTACATAGCATGTTACTGCCACCACCATACTTCACTGTTGAGGTGGGCTTTATTGAGATATGGGCAGTATTAGGCGTATATTAGGCCCATATTTTGGTGTCCAGGATTTTATTGGTAATCAATGCCTTTTCTAAAGAATCTATAAAGTAGAGTTTGCACATTCTAATAAACATAATTCAGCAGATGATAGTAGATAATTCTGGGCCCTAAACAGCCCAGTTAAAGCACAAAGGGGGCTTTAGTGTGGGCTAAAACCGACCGGCCTATAGTGACCATGTTTATGGTTGGTCATGGCATTTGGATTCTGGTCCACATGCGGCCTATTCATCTTATTTTCAATGACAGTGGAAATTGAGGAGCCATCTTTGTTTATATTGTGTAGAACGCCCGGTGCGACAGTGGATCCACTAATGTAGATTACAACCACAGCGCTAATAAACATACAGTGATTAATTATAATATGCTCAGAGAATTGTACAAGGGGCACCATATTTATATTTACCGCCTTCTAAAGAAGAGGACCTGTGTTTATGGTTGAAGGTGCTAAATTAGTATTAAAAATTAGTATTATAAAGGATTCACCTACATACCCATATGTCTGCTCTTGCCATTTTGTGGATGGGAAGACACATCTAGAACATCCTTACCCAGGAGCTCAGATGAAGCGGATGCGGGGGGGGGTTGCGAGGCTCTTAGGTTAGCTGTTTGGCTAACGTCTTACCTGAAAACCTCACAAGCAAACGCCCAGAGCTTCGCCAGAGCTTCATAACAGAGTTTCCCCAGAGCAGACGTATGGACGATTGGGTGGATGTTTTAAATTTAGCACCTTCAACCACAGATGCAGGTCCTCTTCTTTGGAAGGAGGTGAATATAAGGTATGTGGTGCTCCACAACACTCTAAAAGAGATCTAAATAATGTTAAATAGCCTGTTGAAATGTTGGGTTAGCATAGCAACACACTCTTGAAAGTGGGCGTGGTAAAAAAAAAAGGTGAATATACAGTCGACCATATTAAATGTTTGTACAGCATTTCTATTTTGGCTCAAAACTGTCCCAAATGTTTTCTGGTACACAGATTCGTCAGTCCTTGTCGTCATTTCGTGGTGGTATGCTGGCCCAATGAACGTATACATGTCCCCTAGGAACTCGTCGCTACACATATGCATACACGTCCCCTTCTACTGGCTTCTCCAGGCTTGTGTACATGTGTGTCTGTGGATCTCGGCCTGCGTACAGCAACATACCATGTACGTGTGTGTAGGTGGGTTTTCCGTTATGTGCTTCTACATACAGTACACACAAGAAATCAAGCTCCTGCATGTGTGTGCGCGCCCGTGGCTGCTTGCCACCGCTGCAGAAACGGCTGTCCCGCGCAGGGCTGCGCACGCTCAGCTGTCCGAGCGAGGATGATACTCGCAGCCTCTCAGGGAAGAGGATGTGATCTCATCTGTTAAAAATCCAACCTATGTCGTTTGCCGCTCATGACTTAACCCAGGCTTCTCCTTTGTGTCGAGCGCCCTCCTCTCCAGATCTCCTCCCTCTTTCCTTCTTCTCCTTCTTTTCCCTCAGCTCCCAGATCTTCATTGTGTGCAGGAAGAGCGATTTCTACATTTTTTTAAAGGTTCCCCTGCTGCTGCATTTCATTTTCAGGAAAGGAAGAGGCTGGAAAAAAAACTTTCCATGACCCCACTGACAAATCAGGAAATCTGTACGGAGTAGCAGCCGGTGAGGAAAAGCAGGAAGAGATCGATACATGAATCATCCTTCTTTTAGAGACCTGCTTTTGCTTCAGTTTTCCAGACGTGTCCTCCAACTATTAGCAGGACATGGCAAAGCAAGGGTCACGTGGAGTACTCTCTCTTTCTATGAAGCGATGAGTATTTTAAGACTGCGCTGCTTTTCAGTAACCAGGCCCTGGCCATGGCAATGACTGCACTAGCTCATGGCTCCTGCTTCCAGAGCGTTCCGCTGGCCCACCGCTGCCACCGCTGTTCGACAATTGTTGGACCAGCTGTTGAGACTCAGCAGATGATAGTGGCTCTTCATAACTCGGGCCGTTGTGAGATGTGTTGGCCATGGGGCCAGTGCAGCCTGAGCTTCCTGTCCCAGGGCAAAGGGTCTCTGTCTTAAGCAGAAGCAGAAGATATATGGAGTCACAGATGGCCCTAAAACTCCTGGCTCATGGAGCTCAGCACCTCTGGCCTTCGCTCTTTCACTTATGTTCGGCAGCTACCGCAGCGTTCAATTTGGTTAAGACGGTTCCTAACTGTGGTCCTGGAGTAGCCCAGGGCGTCCTTAATGTTGTGTTCTGATCTAATCAATGAAAGGACAGGAGCTACTCTAGGACCAGAGCTGGAAACCTGTGTAGCAGATCATGCAGTGTTATGAATGCACGATAGGGTTCTGCATAGTTCTGAAAAAGGAGAAGTCCTATGTGAATCCACAAGAGGTTTCCCTTGTATATGACCAACAATCTAACCAGAAGGACCATTAATTAGTTCACAAGGTTGTTTGATTTGTTAGAAACATTGCCTTCACTGAAGGAGTCAATAAGCTCATGAGCTTTGGAGAAAGATGTTTGTCATCCTCAGAGACAAACATGTGCATCCACACCTGATAACATGATGCATATTTCAGGAAGATGACTACGCTCTTCACTACGGAACATTCTACATTTTCTGTGGACCGGGAAAACCTGCTCTGTTGTGGTGGTGGAAATCCACACTGCTCACATACCAGCCTTATCTGAAGCCATTCATCGTATAGATTGATCTGTTCCTCAACACTTAAGGGAGCCTTGATTTGCATCAGTGCCTTGGGACAAACTGACAAGCCTTCAGAAAGGATCTACATACATTCCAAATACTTTCCCATCCTTTCCCAGAGTCTGCTACTTTCACCGAGAGCTGATGATATAGTGAATATAAAGGCTCGGACAGAACGGCGCAGTACCTCTGGAAAGCGTGGGGGCCTTGTAGCCTGGAAGCAGGAACATCACCAAGAGCTGGATCTGTATGCTAGCCAAGTGCTATAGGCATGGCCAGGATTCCATGTAATCCTGGATCTGCCATGTCATGCTGTTAGTAAGGACACTTCTGGGAAAGTAAAGCAACAGCAGGTCTCCAAACAAAGGAAAACTCATGATAGTAAAGGCTTGTTTCATCCCAACGTTAAATATGGATTAATGCTGCTGATGTAATGTCACCGAACTAATGCACTCAAAGGAAAGTGTCTGGTACCCAGCTCTGAAGAATTGGCCAGCAGACGCCAGTGCTGGTCAACACTGCACTGGAGTGATGTGGGGAGAAAGTGCCATGGCCAATTTTGCAATTTTGCCCACCGGCTGGCAGAGGCTAGCAGCACGACTGGGATTTGTACCGGTGACAGCACCTTATTCCGCTGGACCACTCAAAATCTCCATTGAGGTTAAAACCCAGTGGTCACACTAAGTCCGGACGTCAAGTATGTAAGATTGGCAAATCATATTGAAATGCATGGCATTAACTGACACAAAGAATTGGGCCTGTATTGCATTTAGGTCTTCCCTCCCTCATGAGCTATCTTGATGCTTTGTCTGACATCCATCCAAGCCCCCATACACACACCAAAAACGCACTCACGCCTTGAATCCCATGTGCTGAAAGCAGGCTGAGCTCTGTCTCTGATAATTGTCTGCAGACGGCCACAGCCCCTCTCGCTCATTCCCTCTCCGCTCCGTAGCCCCTGCCGTCAGCTCGGGGCTCGGGAAAGCATTTCCAGCACCTCCACGTCGGAGCGCAAGCGGATGTCATTAGCTTGTTTCCCAGCCTCCCTCCCTTACCTTTTTCTCCTCATAACGGTTACTTGATTTATCCCCGATTGTTTGAAGCCAGCCCAGTGCAGCTGAATCGGGGTCCATATGAGGGCGATGACGAGGCGCTGAGGGGTCATCTTTAACAATCATTTTCCTTCGCTCATTATTCTTGGGCCAAACAACCTCAAAAGCCAATTTCCTTCTCAGGTTGTTCATAAAAGTGATAGATGGCAGAAACCAGCAAATACGTGCTTTTTTTTCTTTCTTTTTATAATCGCTCACCTAATATAGGACTTCCCTTCCCTTCAGACTTTTTCCTAAGTGAAGAATGTTTGGAAGGAGGAAGGACTGGAGGAACTGTGTGGAATAGCTGAGGAACAAACTCCTCACACGTAGAGGTTTTCTGAAGTGAATTCTGCAGTTTATCTCCACACAGTTTGGTTGTCTTTATGGATCTTTACCTGAACGGGAAGAGCACTTCAGTCCTCTCCAGGATGGCCTTCCACACAAGGTCTTCTTTCATGTGCGCTGAGGGGTCATGAGGACGCAGGACAGATCAACTGACCAGGTTTTTTTTTTTCTTGGGGAAATGCCTCTGTGATAAATGCAAGGCCTGGAAGAACAGCTGAGGCTGGGCTTGCCCAGATCCCCCCAACTGTTTGAGACACGAGAGCTGTTTCCTCATAGCTTGGCTCAGGCTCATGAATGACCTCTTTCGGTTTTTTTTTCCAATAATAACCAAACTTCTCTACTCAGCATTTAAAACAACCCTTTTTCTTCCTGCTCTTTTTGGGGTTTTTTTTTCTCTGCAGTCTTTTCTTTTCTTTGAAATTTCCACCCTTGTCATTCTGGCACGGCGAGCGCTAGCTCTCAGCTGAAACACAATCCTTTCCACTGAAAACTTCTAGGCCCAGTGCAGAGCCAAGCACAGCCTGCGTCAGCGAGCGAGTGGGTAGGTTGTTCTCGGGGGTCAGAAATGGAGTGCAGGGAGTGAGCAGAGTGGCTCTTGTTTGGGGGGGTGGAGATGTCTAGGTTTTGAGCAGAGTGGCTGTTGTTGGGGAGGTGGAGATGTCTAGGTTTTGAGCATTGGCATCACCAACAGGGCAGCCATACATAGCAGAGCATTACTGAGTATTTCAGCTTAAGGAGAAAGCAGCCTGATTGGTTGATGGATGGCCCAACCAAGCTTTAAGGTGCTTTTCGGTGTAGCTGATAAATATACCCAGTTTAATAACTGTATAAATAACTAATAACTAATAAATAATAAAAATAAAGGTGCTATAAAGGGTTCTTGGAGTGAGGCAATGGAAAAAATAGGTTTGGTTCATAAAGAACCTTTTTATTAAAGCCAACTGAGTGGGAACAAGCTTTACATTGGTAAGAACCTTCTTTGCTATTCACTTCTTTAAAACGAACATGGTCCTTCTATAGCATAACAGCTTTATTTTTAAGAGTGTACTGCATTGTAAAAAAAAAAGATTACTGTAAAATACTGGCTAGAAATTCACCAGGAAATTTACGGTTGCACCGTATAAGACATTGCAGTATGCCGTAAATTTTATATTCAATTATTTCTTTGTGAAAACAAATTATGCTGTACTTTAGGCCTCACCATCTTAAAATGCTTAGTGACCTATTGTACCTCACGTCTTTAGACTTATTCTGCCAATCCCTAATTGACTAAAGTCAACTTTCTGTCAAATAACGGACTGTATAATTCGTATACCCAGCCAGCATAGACTCACGCTTAGCAGCACAGAAAATGTTAACTTGCTCTTACAGCCTTCTTAAGATATTGTACAGCCTTCTCAAGATATTGTAGCCTGGGAGGAATGACTACACCCTGTCGGGCTGTGAAGGGGCTGGGGGCATGCCTCATAATATGCAACTAGATGTTGCCAGGAACCAATAGGAGAGACGTATGTTGTTTTGTGAGAAAGTATTAAGTCCAACATCAGTTTAGTTTGTTGTTTTTTTAAGTACAGTGTGTAAAAAAATCAGTCAAACATTGTTGGCTTGCAGATTACTTCTGTTAAAGTGCAACCATGTTTAACATTGGAATTAGATGTAAAAACTAGTGTGTTGGCTGATATATGATATTTACAGAATCCTCTGTTATGGGAACTGTATTCATGGTGTGACAGTTTTTTTTCCCCTGAATATTTATGGTATATCCACACAGAAGGCCAATAACAGTAGTTCCTAAGGTTCCTACATGGTTATTGATTGTAAGATGCCAGGTACATTTACATCAAGTAATGGTCCTTTAAAAAGGTCTTTACAATTGCACAGTTGTTCTCCTACGATCTCCAATTTTATGATTCTTCAGGTAACGAAAAATGATTCTTCTTACACATCATTCTGAAGAACTTGCTTGCCCATTCAGCATGTTCATTTTTACGAGCGATGTTAGTGTCTAATAGGCAGCATCATTTTTTTTTCTTTGCAGGTGTTTTTCTTACTAATTAGCCTAATTAGTCTCCAGTGTTTACTAGGTCATCCAGCTCGTTATTCATAAAGCTTCTGTTGCTTATGGAAAACGACAAGCTGTTCATTTGCTCCATGCACCGTTTTTACTCGCCCATCTTTCGCCGCAGTCGCTGACCCGCTGTAAATAGGTAGTTAATCTCCCTCCCCGTCTTTGAAATGTCACCACCGATGAGAAAACATGTATTTGCTTGTTATGGATTTCCCATGGAATGCACACTTTCGTTCTTGCCCACATTTCATGTTTTAATAAGCAGTCATTATAGAGCATTTATTTTCTTTCGGGGTGTGGAAACCAAACCTGTTGGTACACTATTTCTCCAGGCTCCCTCGGTCCTTCGTGACTGCTGTTTCGGCAAGAACTAGTCAGTCATGTTTCTTGGAGAAGCAGCGAAGGCAGAGGTTGGGAAGTGTGCCCTCCACTGCGTTTAAGATTAGCAGTCCAACGGCTTTCCAGGAGGACAATGGGGGGAATGAAAAGGGAGACGGCTCCCAGGAAAACAAAGAGTTGGGTTGACACTATGTAGGTGTGAACTTGACACAGATTTAGGGGTGTCTATCACCGTCCATAGTTCCCTTGTGAACAAATTACACTATATGGACAAAAGTATTGGGACACCTGCTCGTTCAAGGTTCAAAGGTATTAAACAAGACTTTATCCTGATTTTGTTGGAGTCACTGTCTCTACTGTACAGGAAAGAAGGCTTTCTACTAGATTTCTACTGGATTTGATTGTATTTGTGAGGTCAGGATGTTGATTGAGCACTACCCGACCTTATTCACAACTCCCCAACAGAGAACACAGTTCTTCCACTGCTCCCCAGCTCCATGCTAGTCCACACATGGGGTCCTAGAGAGCAACAATTGGCCTAGAGTAGATTGCCATCTCCCATCACTTAGCTTGACGCTAGCCACTGCAGGTGTCCGTTAGCTGATGTAACAGAACTGGCAGTTAGCGTTCTCCTCCAAGCGTGTTGAGCTGTCCAATGGCGTTGCAATAGCAGTAGCTCGAAAACTTTATGTGACTCGGAGGAAGCACATGTTAGCCTTCACCCTACCAGCACTGGTAGCATTTTGAGTTAGGGGGACTCCTAGTTAGCTGCAAGCAATTAGAAATGACTGGGGCTAGAAGTTCTGAAGGTTTAAGGTTGCAACCCTTTCGTTCGATTATTATAGATTTTGAAAAAGTGACTGGATCAGTGGAATTGATGTCATGGAAAAAGTTTGAATGTACATATTTCACAGTCATTTTAGGAGCTGCTCTGGTGCTTTCCCCACTCTATACATCTATCATGCAGCTCCTCAGCTTCTATGAATAGCATGTACTGTATCCTGTAAGTAAGAGTGGGTGGACTCTAAAGCACTGTGTACATTCAGAAAGAGAGAGAGAGCGAGAGAGACAGAGAGAGAGATGCCAAACTTGTCTGGTATATGGCTTCAATTCATTGAGTAACAGAAGATAAGGGAAGCTACAGGATCAGCATGATAATTCCAATGCTGGTAGCCATTCATAGAGCAGGAAATGCTTGGCCTAACACCCCGAGACCTTTCAACAGCAGTCTGCTTGTGTTAATGATGTAATAGGGCATAATTAGGGTTTGGCAAGTGTGCTGGACTTCGTGCCCTCTGTGCCTTCTCCCCTCCGCCGTCCATCACCACCAGTCCTGGAGTGAAATGCGCCCCCAGATATAACAGAGTTTGCCTTAACTGAAGGAATGTTTAAGATGCCAAGCACTGCAGGAGGAACTCTTAACTTAACTGTGAATTTAGAACAAATCTGGGACGCTGGGTTTTAAATGAAAGACATTCATTTGGTTCAGTACTCTGTGCTTTAGCTTCAATGAATGTAAAGTCTATGCTAATTAGCAAATTTTGCTAATTGTATATATGTGATAAATGAAAACACGGACATGTGATTTAGAGATTTAAATCCATCTAAACTCCAAATTTTAAACTCCCCCAGTAATTTTTCTAATTCGGTTGACTTTGGGCCTCAGCTCTGAGCCAGTGAAGGTAAATCGATGGACAAGGGAGTTTAAAAAAGGCATGCTGAAATGGCATGACCGTTCATGTCATTACTGTGCTTGCAAAATCTTTACGTCACATTGGATTAGCAGTTATTAACCTTTATATTGGCACATCATGCACTGGGCTGGGCAATATGGAGATTGACAAAACTTCCGAATTACCCTGCAGAAGCAACTTACCTGGACCACGCAGCTCGAGTGACCAAGAATTTCCTCTTTTTTTTCTCCCAATTTGTTCCTGCCACTTAACCCACCTGTTTGTAGCAACCCCTAGCACTAGCAATGCTCCCGGCACTAGGAGGATAAGGGCATAACACCACTTTTGTATGTAATTCTTTTTGTATGTAATCACAAATGTAATTCTTTATGGAACCAAAATTTGTTCTATTGTGTCGCTCAAAGAACCTTTTGTAGCACCTTTGCTTTTAAGAGTGTAGAGCTTTAATAACAATGACCATGAAGAGTTCAAGAGTGAACAAAAGCCTAAGTTGAAATCCCAGTATGAACTGGGATCCCCGGGAGGCTTATGTGCCCAACAGAAGCTGGTTGGTGCTCCATCCAATATTTTTGGAATGAGCTGGGGAGTTGGAGATGATCTGGGGTGGTGATCATCCAACATCATTAACATCTCACTAATGCTCTTTCAATCTAAGCCTTCTATGTATGGTAGAGACCGTACATAGGTAAGCAGGATAAACTCTATTTTAATCCTCTCGATTTCAGAAGAAACTGAATGACCAAGTGTCCCAATACTTTTCCATATAGTGTATCTAGAACCTTTACAATTTTCCAAACCAATACCAAATCTGATTCCTCAATCACTTTCGAAATGCAGTATGTTGGTGGTTACCCTGATGCTTTTCAAGGCCTTCAGTCTGGCTCCTGAGGTCCTGACCAATGAGAAAGCTTGCTTAGCGGCATCTGCAGAGATACCACAGAGACAAACTCTGCAACACTGTATTCTTTTTCCCAGTCGGGTCCCTCCCCACTTCATTAGGGACTTTTTAAAGTCCATTCTCTCTCTGTGGGTCCCTGAAGGAGAGCTCTAAAGACAGCTCGAGAAAAGAGAGAGGGGTGGAGGGCAGCTTTGCAGAGGGGGGGGGGGGGGGGGTTGATCATCAGTGTGGGGCTCTGGACTCTGACCCTTGACATGCTGGGAAGCTTGAGAGAGTGGAAGTCGACCCCTGAAGCTGGGGTCTATGTGCGTGTGTGTGCGCACATGCATCCCACAGTCCCCCAATGAAGGCTCTCATCCTGAGTGAACAGGGTCTTAGCGTCCCCTCGGCCGGCTAAAAGACGCAAAGCTTGTAGTTCTGAATCAGAGGGTAGCAGAGATTACTTTGCTAGGAAATCAGAGCCAGGCAGAGAGAAAGCGAGTGAGTGAGAGAGGAGGGGTGGAGGAGGTTTATCTCGATACCTCTGGACACATTCTTTCGGGTCGACCCCCAACGAGTACTTGTTGCGGGCGAATATCAGTCAGTGGACCCGCTGGCCGCTTGTCGTCCACACGTCCGCCTTCAGCCATGGGCCACTGTTTACACTTCCCCTGCCTAGCATGGCCTCTAAATATAGCCCCTCTTCCTCTGACCGATTCAGAAAAAACAAGCACGCCTGCATCCCTTTTTATAGCCTCTGCATGACACAGCATGTCGATGTCATGTTTTTTTTTTCTCCCTGTTTTCCCCTCCGCCACCCCCCACCTCTTCAGTGACACAACGCTATTCTCTGTCTTTTAGGAAACACATGTATTTGATTAGGAGGGTGGAAAGCGAGGGTCTTGCTCCTGTCAGTAATTGCAATTCGATTATGTATGAGCTAACGTGATTTTGGTGGGGGGTTGGTGGGGAGCGGCGGGGAGTGATTGAAAGGTGAATGCCGTCCTGTGATGTGGCCGGGCTGCTGCGCCTTGCGCTGGAATTCCTGAGCTAATAGATCATGAATGGCTTTCTCTGCATACAGCTGAAAGAGAGAGAGAGAGAGAGAGAGGGCCCACCTCGGCGGCTTTCAGACAGCGGCTTAAGCCCCTCATTCGCTCCGGGCCACGTGTGAATTCCAGCTCCCGCAACATCTTCCACACTGCACAGCTTGCCACCAGGTTCTGGGTCAGGGGTCGCCACTTTCAGACCTGTAAGGCTGCCGTCCAGCACACTTTGTTTGCAGCCCGTCTTGTTAATTGGCAGGTTTAGTAGGTACATCAACTGACTTTGCTGGACACTTGCTAACTGCAACTAGAACTGATCTCTGATCTATCTAAAAGGCTCTAGATAGGAACACTGTATAGTTGAATAATCAAAGTTACAAACATGGAAGTGACAAACCATCAACCTTAAACACTGTTATTCTTCCAGGCCGATTCCAAAACCCCAAAACTGTTACATCACAGTCCTGACTCTTGACACCCAGAAAAAGCCTTAGTCAAAGCTGCCATGGCTTTCCCCTGGCAGTGTCTGCAAAGGGGAGCTCAAACTCAGCAGGCGACGTAGTGAAAGGGGAGCAAACGGGTACCCATGCTAAGCTAAAAGCTAATGCTAGCCAGGTGGGTTTTAAATCGTCCGCTCACTCGGAAAACAAACTAGACTGCCTCAGCTGAAGCCAAGTTGGGACAAGGCTAAAGGCTAACAGGCTACAATCTCTTCAGCTTGCTAACAACCCATCATGCTAAGACAACGAGAAGACAACAGCACCACCCATACATGGAAACTCTTTTTGTTACAGTGTTAAAACTATGCCAAGCTATGAGGGGTCTGTGAGCCGTAGTCTGTGCCGTAAAACAACCAATAAAAGCAGGCCTTATTGTTTTTTTTTGTCCTATATGCCCTTCATAAGAGATTAACCAGTGCAATTCATTCTAAGGCAAAATAACAGGGTGGTAAATAACTCAATAAATCCATAGCACCTTTAAATAATAGGAAATTGAAGCCTGGTTCTGCTGGACTCCTGGTCAGTTAAAGAACCTGTGTCTTCCAAAGAGGCTTCAGATGGCAGCCAGCCCATCTCATTCCTACTGCGAAAATAAGAAATGGAAAACATGAATCAGGGCATTAGTCGGCCAGTTAGGTAGATTATGGCTCATTTCTTATCAAGGAGAAGCAGTGTGTGACTGGCGGAGCCGAACGGTTTTGCTCGACGGAGCTGAGCCAGAGCGAACGTCCAGATGGTCCTGCACTGTCCGTTTCTGAGGTTTGAACTTCATTATCTCAGAGGCACATGGTCCTGAGATGGCTTCAGATGCACAGGGCAAGGACATTCCTCTACAGAGCCAAGAAGTCAGTTGTGATTCATGTGACTGTCACTGAACGTCAGAAGGTCCTAAAAAATCGAATCTGTGAGATTAAGATCCACTGACAGTACAGAAGACAAGAGAAGAGAAGAGAAGAGAAGGTAGACTCTTGAGCAGCATTCCTTCACCAATACATTCATCTAGCTGTTTCCATCAGATGCAGAGGAAGTTCCCCTTCACCCGAACCCCTGATAATAAAATTCCTGAAAAGGGAACACCCATTAAGCAGAATCAGGGACACACACAGAAGCGAACATCTACCCTAACATCACTGTAGTGAGTAAATGGCTGTAAAGCTGTTTTTGGAGAAAGCTTGAGAAATTCGAGAACGCAGTCTTAAGTTCTTAAGTGGTTTCTGGGGGCTTGGAAAAATTGTTTACTGCTACACATCAGTGGTCTCCAACCCTGCTCCTGCGGAGCATCCGTCCCGCAGACTCTGGATCCAACTCTAATCCCTTACTTTGATTGGCTGATTGAGGAGTGTTAAGATTACACCATTTGGAAGTTCTTAAAAGATCTTAAAAGACCTACATTATAAGGACAAAAGTATTGAGACACCTCCTCATTCATTGTTTCCTCTAAAATCAAGGCTATTGAGAGATGGGTTGATCCTGCTTTTGTTGGAGTAACTGTCTCTGCTGTGCAAGAAAGGCTTTCTACTAGATTCTGGAGGAGGATTGCTGTGATGAATTGATGGCATGCAGCGATCAGAGCGTTAGTGATGGAGCACCATGTTTCCAGAGAGCACAGTTCCAGTACTTTACAGCTCAATGCTGGGTGGGTTGTGGGGGAAATGGGTGCAATGCTAAATGCATTCACCAGAAGGGGTGTCCACAAATATTTGGACCACAAACATATCTACTGGCTGCGTATCTACAACTTTATTAAGCAGTACCTATGTTCTGAAATGCAATCTGGTTAGTGTGGTGGGAATTGGCAGCCAGTAATTGGCAGCCATTACGTTAATTAGCAGATAAAATTCTTTGCTGTTCCTAATGTTTAAACCATTAGAAATCCCTCTGAAATCCCACGAATTCGAAGAACTATTTATATCTCTTCACAATGGGTCTCAAAGAGAACCATTACGAGTTCTTCTAAGGAGTTGACAAGCAGTCTTTTTCTCATCTTGACTAATGTCCTGCTTTTGTTGTTGAGCGCTGGCTAAGTAGCTTCCCAGCTGAACGCTGTTTTGCTGTAACGACCAAACTGTCCCATGAGGCTAGAGCAGGTGTGAAGACCTTGCTTTTGCTGCTCATGCTGCCTTTCATAGAGGCCACTGGCATGTCCATGAGGCAACCCACAGAGAATGCTCTCAGGAAGAAGGCAGAAGAAGGTGGGGGGACGGTGGGGGGGACGGGGACGGAACTGAATCCCTGTGAATGCAGGTATCATTTGATAAATATCTACAAGGACTTGGCTGGGCACCAAAGACAACAAACCTTTCAAGACCACAATGGAATCGCTCATGTTTCGATAAAGGGACATTCAAGAGTGCGCTTGTGTCTGAGCATGGGGCGACTTGCAGAGTCCCTTGCAGAGTCATTAAGAGCAAAACTTTCATGCAAAGCTTCTCCCATAGTGTGTCAAAACAGAAGCAAGCTTCTCTAGTTCTCACGGTAAGGCATCGTAAGTATGCTGAGGTCAAGATGTGGCAGATAATTCGTTACAAAGTGGCACTGGGAGCACAGGTGCGCTCGGCTACACGAAAACACTGCCTGTGTCAAACAATGCAAAGAGACGTGCTCTATTTCTAGGCACTTTACTTTTTTATGATGTGCTTCCATTAGAGGCAGAGGAGCAGCTTTTAGCTGAGGTGTCGGTCTTTGGTGGGGGTGCAGACGATAATAGGCGAAGGGTGCCTGTGCCTACTGGATGTACTTTGTTTTGGTTGGTGGGAGGGGGGAGGGGGGGGGGGCTGTGTTAATGAATGAATATTTCTGAGCCAGATGAGAATTGAGATGAAATAAATTGTAAATTACAACGATCCGTCGTCCACATGACTGAATAATCCACTGCAAATGAAATGACTCAGAGCTCTGTTATGTTTTGCGAGGTTGCATAGCGACCGCAAGAAACACTCTCTGCCTTTATTTAACCAGCAATCACTTCGATATCTGTCTTTACTTTCAATGGTCATTATTTGTACTGCTTTTCACACGAAGCAGCGTGATATGGGGTAACTGTATCTCAGTGTTTTACCCTTTGATGGTGGCTTTTTTTTTTTTGCACAACCTAGCAAACAGCGCAGGCTACGGCTACATCTTCAGCTGACTCTTTTGTGGTGAAGTTACTCGGAGAATGCGCTTGGTCTGGGTTTTTCGCTTTGGATGCTGGACCTCTATACGTACGCTGGAGTGATCTCAGTTGCGCAGGGCTCTCTGAACCTGACTGCTTTAGGGATTTTTAGAGAATGAGTCTGAGAAGGTCTGAGAGTCAAAAGCCATCAGCTTTCTGAGTCTACCGAGGCGACGCGAGGAGGAAACCCAGGTTCAGTATTGGTTAACAGGGTGTGAAATAGACTGTGCAGCAAAGCCGCCTTTTGCAGCTTTGGGCCGGTTGGGAAGACAGCGTCTCACAGCATGTGACAGCGCACTGTTTTCTTCTCACTGTTGTGTCTGAAGGATAAAAGCGGCAATTACACACAACCGCAGAGAGCTTTGGCCAGATTTATGCTTGCAACAACAGCATTCCAGCCAAGATGGCCTCCACCTTCCTAAATAAACCCAAACAAAGTCACGGGCCAGTCCTGCGCGGAGGCAGTGCCTAATCCCCATTGACGTCATTGGCTGATCGATTCACTTCACCACACCTCCTTTAGGGGAATCTATCAGGAGATCTATCAAAGGCCTGTGAGAGAACCTCTGCACTCGAGTTGGACGCAAGCGTTGCATTCGGGGTAGTTCTTGTGCAGTTGTGAAATGCTAACTGTTGTTAAGGAGCATTTGAAAGTTCTTCGTTTTTAGCGTGGTTCTGATAGCGTAGTGGAGCTGTGGTCCTTCACTTTCCTTTCCTTTCTTTCCTTTCTTCTCCTCGCTCTCTCTTCCTCTGTGGCCTCTTCTATCTGTCCCAGCTGTTCCTCAGTGGGCCGGCTGCCTGCTGTAGAGCACTGTTATGGGTTCATTGAGCTGGTATGCGCCAGGAATCTTTGGATCAAGGTAATTTCACACTGTTTGAGATTTTCCCAGGATGTTAAGCTTCCCTTTACCTTTTGTGAGCGACACATGTTCCTGACCCACATGGCGGCTCTCGGGGAAGGCTCCCGGAGCAGGCCCCGAGAGGAGGGGGACCACTTGAAAGATACGGGTCGTAAATTGCACCCCAAAGCTTGAGTTTCCCCAAAAGGATCATATTATCGTAGCCTGATCCAAGAGTGGGACTGCCCTGTGAATTCATGTGTGCTGGTGTAATCATGCTGGTGGGAGGTTTGATTTGCAAGACTCTGTTTTGGTCTGGGGGGCCCAAAAAGGGGCTCTTTCATTAAGCCAATAGAAGTTCTGCAGGTATGACCTGCAGTTCAAATGCCTACTTGAAGAATGGCCCATTGGGAATGGACTGCTTTATCATTGTGAAGTCTGTACTGTGATCATTTATTACACCTTATTAATAAAACCTTCCTTATGGGGTCAATTTCCCTGAACATGAATTAAGCCAAGTCCAGGACTACATGTTACTGTCAATGGAGAATCTCTATTCTGAGGTCTGTGCAGTTCAGGACTAGGCTTAATCCCTGTCTGGGAAATTGAGCCTATATGTTCAAATGTTTGTGGACACCCCTTCTAATGAGTGCATTCAGCTACTTAAAGTTAGACCCATTGCTGAAACAGATGTGCAAACACACACACATGTACACACACACACACACACACACACACACATCTTGTCTAGTCCCAGTACAGAGGTATTAGGGAGTTGTGAATGAGGTGAGGTGGTGATCATCCAACATCCTGACCTCACTAACGCTCTTGTCGCTTCTTCCCTGGACAGTACAGGCCTAAAGTCCTTAGACATTGTCAGGGGCTCCCTATAGAGGGACTTTAGGGTGATTCTAAGGGCCTGTGACTGACAGGGGCCTACAAAATGTATTAATTGAGTATTTTGGCAGAATTGTTAGAATTGTGGGGCCCAGTGTAATATCTTTAATGGTGCCCATAATCCCTGGCAGCATCCCTGGACATTGTCATGAGACAGTCGACATAGAAAGTCTAAATTAGAGCTTTCTGCCCTATAATAGTCCCTTTTGCACATTTTTAGGTCACAGGAGGTGTGAGCTATAATTGAAAATGCAACAATGAGGCAGCACCTGATTCTCAACCGTGAGAGAACTAGAATTGCTGCCGATAATCTTCTCCTCTCATCTCAGTCAAAACCCATCTGCTCCCTTCGGTTCCCCACATGCCCCAAACCAACAGCACAACTAGATGGCTGGCTCAGCCAAGATGCTAACCAACTGAGATGGCAAACACAGGCTTGTATGTGTGTGTGTCAGCATGTGTGTGTCTGAGCAGGTGTAGATGTGGGTAATTCTGATCTCCAGAGGCGTAAGGATGGAAACTCTGCAGTAAATGATATTATAGCATATATACAGGCATGCAATATAGCTAAACACACACAACTGAAGAAATTCCATTAAATTATCTGTAAAATGTAATTAATAAAAATCCCCCCCCCCCAAACACACACACACACACACTTATTACAACCTCAAATGTGTAAGATCAGAATCCGATGAAGAACGTCAGATGCAGATGATCAGAACATGGCTAGAGAGGATTCTGGAGGAATACAATACTAAGCTCAGTTTGCTCTTGATTGTGAGTAGAAGCACAATGTCCAGATCCGGAGAGCTCTCTGAGGCCTTCAGAAAGAAGGCTGTAGATGCAGAGGAGTCTGGGAAGAGGTTACATGTCCGATATATCATTTAGCAAGTTCTAGCAGGTTCAGCCCAAGCGCAGTCTCCAACAATCCTGTTGTGATGATGGGTCAGAGGTCTCTGGCTCTGCGTCAGATGTCATGATGGGACCTGAAAGTAGTTATTACAACAGTTAATGTTAAAGTGCAGCATCTGGCCTCAGAAAGAGACCACACGAGTACAAGGAGCACAAGGAGGAAACCCTTGCTGACAAAAAAAACACCAGAGTAAGCCTCAGGATTCATCTGTCCAGAGCACATTGATCCAGACGTCCTGCTGTCTTCATATATATATATATATATATATATATATATATATATATATATATACGTGCATGTATGTATTTCGCAGCAAGTGAATGAAATGGGTGTGATGTGGTGTTTCCACATCTGCAGCAGGCCCTACAGAGCCTGATGTTATTATATGGGCAGATCAGTCAGTTATGCTTGAATCAACATGATCAGGCTGAATGTTACTGTTTATTCTTTGTAGTTTGGTGTGTATGTGTGTGTGTGTGTGTGTGTGTGTGGAAGCAGATGCACTTGAATGCTTCACTCTGTGTGTTTTTCCTGTCAGTGTGTCGCTGGCAGGTGCTTTTCAACCGACACTGTTGCTGTCATGAGTCTTTAGAAACCCCTGAAAAGCTATTTAAGCTTCGAGCCGACAAAGTGACCCGGACAAAAGGGGGGGAGAGAGGGGGAGTCGGTGTGTAAGCCGGGAGCGTGTTTGATTTCGCCTGCTCGTCTGCTGACAAAGCCGGGGGACGCCGCGCTCCCAGGTGGAAGTCTTCAGGACGTTCTTTTTTCTTCTTCTTCTTCTTCTTCTTCTTTTTTGTCTTCTGCCCGTGGCGCAAGCATGAGCCGTGCCAAGGCATTCGCTGCTGATGAATTCCTGAGGGACACAAACTGCCCCCGAGAAGTCCTTGCATTCTGCACCAAGGTTCCTTTCCAACAATGCCTTTGTTTCTACATGTGGGTTCTTGATGGGAAGGAGGACAGGAAAAAAACTGGGCACTGGGCTGGTGTAGTATCAGCCAGCAGCTGTTGCATGAGTGACAAACTCAAGGGCTAGTGATATGAACATGGGAAAAGGCTCGCCGCAAAGGGGGACGCAGACACAGCAGTGGCTCGGCTGGCCTGGTGAAAAATGAAGCTTTACAGTATGCTCTTGAAAATGAAGGTGCCAGATAGGACTCAGGAGAAGAACCAATGCTGGAACCTATACTGGTCTCCAACACGACCTTTCAGAGTTCCTTATTTGTAGGTGAGATGTACGAGCGTGGAGAACATACTGTGAAAGGTTCTACACTAGTTAAAGGTTTTAGCCACACTGTATTTTAGTGGTTTCTGTAGATTATCAAGATATAAACGCTGTCATGCAAAAAACTCATATCTCCAAAAGGACAAAACTTCTTAATTTTCAATGGAAGTCAATGGAAAGAAAGATTTTAAGTCATTCTGGAGCGTTTCTATTGGTCCATCCATCATGAAATTTGGCTCCGGTGTAAAAAAGAACTGCCAGATTCACATTATAGGAATAAATTAAGATTTACTCAATGATGTACTCAAATTATTAGCCATTATTAACTCTTAAAAATAAAGGTGCTACAAGTGGTCTTCATGGCATCAGAACTTCTACTTTTAGTGATAAGGAACTTTTGGAAGGTTTAAAGGACCTTTACCTTTCTTGGTGTAAAAATGTAAATGTAAATGTAAAGGTAAATGTAAAGGTAAAGGTGTACATATTTGTCACTGCACTACAGCAAAATGAGTCCTCCGCATTTTACTCATCTGTGTTAGTGAACTAATGGCAGTGAGCACACACACACCCAGAGCGGTAGGCAGCCAACTCCAGCGCCCAGGGAGCAGAGAAGGTGAAGGGCCTTGCTCGAGGGTCCAACAGTGGCAGCTTGCCGAGCCCGGGTATCGAATCCAAGCCCGGGTATCGAAATGTCTTAAAACATGGTTCTTTATGGAACCAAAAGTGGCTCTTCTGTGGCATTAGAGAGTGAACACTCAAGAACATGCACTCTTCACAAAAACGGGCAATTGTGAAGAACTTTTACATCAAGGTTTACATCAAGTGAAGGTTCTCTTCACTGTTCTTTACCAATTTGAAATGTTTTCCACACTTCACACAAATCTCTTCTGAAAATAAGGTTCTTTATGGAACCAGAAGTGGTTTTTCCACGGCATCAGAACTTCTAACGTTCAGATAAGATAAGTGTGGTACGTGTGAAGAACTGTTTAAAGGTTTAAAGAACTTCTCTTGGTGTAAAGTTTCTTTACTAATTTGAAAGTTCTCTTCTACAACCAGAAGTGGTTCTTCCATTGCATCAGAACTTTAGAACCTGAGGACGTCTGCGTGTAGCAAAAATAGGTGAGTGTAAGGAACCTTTCAAGGGTTTCAAGAACCGTTACTTGTGTAAAGTTTCTTTACCTATTGAAAAGGTTCTTCACACTTACAAATGTCTTATGGAACCAAAGGTGGTTCTTCTATGGCATAATTAAAATAAGCATTTGTAGAACCTCTATTATTGACCGTGTATCATAACTCTGTATCATAATGAAGTCTATGTCCTTTAATGAAGTCTATATAACCTGCCTGTGAGTAAAGGCTTATATAGTGCGTTATGCTCTGTGTACTAATGTTAGATGTTTGACGGTTTGATCTTTGGGATCTTTAGGTTTAGGCTTAGGATTTAGGATTTAGGTTTAGTATTAAGGTTTAGGGTTTAGGATTTAGGGTTTGGTATTAAGCTTTAGGTTTTAGGATTTAGGGTTTAGGATTTAGGTTTAGTATTAGGATTTAGGTTTTAGGGTTTAGGTTTAGTATTAAGGTTTAGGGTTTAGGTTTAATATTAAGGTTTAAGGTTTAGGTTTCGTATTAAGGTTTAGAGTTTAGGATTTAGGTTTAGTTTTTTTAGACCTCCCACAGAGTCCACAAAATCTATATCATGGGACAACATCACCCTGGAATTCACTTCCATTGCAGTATACCTCCCACCCATAATGAGAGGCTATGAATAGTACAGGAGTGTCCTCTTTTGCCTGAAGACGTTTCGAGAGGTTGTTAGAGGTCTTTGTGTGGATTTTCTGCCTCTAAGACCGACTGTGTCTTACTCTGGAGAGAAACATCTGTCAGCGTTCTGTCAGCCTCGACTTTTGATGTGTGTAATGACTCTGGTAAAAAAAAAAAATAATGCCATCCCAAGATCCAATGCACAGGTACCTTTTGTCGCATCGGGACAACACCGTTGGACAGCTGTTGTATGGCTTTACTTTTGCTTACTGGTCTGTGGTGACTCTGATTGGAGCTTCTTATCTTTGTCCTTTTTCCTTTCCTTTCTTCAAGCTTTCAGTAATGTTTTGAGAAGGTTCTCAATTCATCCTTACAGTGTTTTTACATTCACTATAAAATGAGAAGTTGCTTGAGAAACTGAGGGGCTCCTCCAAGAATTCAGGCATTCCTCAGTGCTCTTAGAGGTGCCTGAGAGAACGTCTGGGGTGCCTTGGTATAAAATCTGATTCTTTAAAGAATTGATTTGAATTAAGGTTTCTAGAGGATTGTGGTTCAGCATGATTCAACTCAATGTGAGCTGATTGCTTAAGAGCTGTTTGGAGAAGGTCTCCAAGTGTCACGTCATTGCTCTCCATGGTATAAAATCTGGCCCCTTAAAGAATTCATTAGAATTAAAGTTCCTAGAGGATCTTCAAGCCAACTATCAGGAGCTTAAATTCATCTCAGTGGAATAAACTTTGGCTCTTTGCAAAGATCCTTAAGAATGGGTTCCTTAAAGCATCTAAAGAGGTTCCTCCTTCCAATTAAAGAACCTCCATTAGATCTTCAAGGATCTTGTCCTTTTAACTGTAGCCTGCTGGCCCCATCGAACCTGAATTCATGCTTTTATCATTTTGTCAGTGCTGAGCTTCGGGCTGATTTCTCTAATAATTACAGGACAGATGGATTGGGCAGAATGTGGAATGGGGTTGTCCTCCGTTGGGGGAATGTCCAGATCATTAACAGAGAAGCTTCAAGATTATTAATAATAATCATTAATAAACTGTAAAATGAACCCTCAGACCCTTAAGAAGAGTTCCTAACCTATCGCAGTTGAAACGACATGAAGTTGATAATGAAGTCGTGCATCAATAGAGTGAGCAGGTGTTCTTTAAGTAAGTAGAACCACATCCTTAAACAAGTGGTTCTTCAAGGGTTCTTTGGTTCTTCAACAGTTCTACAATCATATAACCAACTGACTGGTTAAATGGTATCTCCCTATGATGGAAACCCTGTTGTAGATGTTTCTTGTAAGAACCTTCTTCGTAAGGTTCTTCTTCTAGGGATCTTCTATTGTTACAAATCAAATAATCACTTTTTTCAGTACTAGATAAATCCTTGTATTTGTGGAGTTTTCCTAATGTTCTCAAATGCTGAAGTTTTGATGCCATGGAGCAACCACTATTGGTTCCAGGACGAACCATGTTTGTAAAAGAGATTGTGGAAGTAAAAGTCCTTAACCTTCACAAACAGGGTTCTTTATGGAACCGACTATGTATATATGTACTATATGTTTCTCGCTCAAAGAACCTTTTGTGGAACTTCTGAACGTCTGAAGATTAATCAACAACATCTTGAGGGACATTTTTGATACAACGTGAATCCTCTCTGTGTAAGCTGATTGCTGAAGAGCTGTTTGGAGAAGGTGCCTAGGTGTCCAGTCATTGTTCTGGTCGTTCTAGAGCTCAGGGTTTAGTCCATTGCTCCAGAGCCTTGTTGTGCTTGTTGGCATGTGAAGGCAACTGAACGATACATAATTCAACCATGAAAGAAATTCAGATAATCAATTATCAGGCAGGACTGAGGGTACTGTTTCCACTCTGACCATTCCACCCAGCAGAACGACCAGTGCTGAATGAACACACACACACACACACACACACACACACAGTTCTGAATTAAGGTGTTGTCGTGCAGGTATACAAAGATCAGATAAGGTGGTTCGTTTGGCACCTTGTTTCTGCTCTCTGACAGTGTGGTTATGAGCTCATCGGGCTGCTCTGCTCTGATTGCTTCTGCAGATGATGTTGTGCTGTGGTGTTGATGAAGAGTGTTTGTTGCTCCTCATAACAAAAACACCCCCCTCGTCTCTCTCTGTGAAAGCAGCAGGTTTAAGGGAGGAGAGGAGAATGTAGGTGAATTGATGGAGCATGATGCGGGTTGTGTGACGGCTCTGGACTTTGTTTTTGTCTTATTTGGACATCTGTGTGTGTGCCCAAGCACGGAAACCCAGCGTGGAAATAATAGTGAGAGAACTGCCGTTGTGTTTGTGATGAGGATGAGTGAATGAGGAGTGGAGGAGGAGCAGAAGATGAGTAGAAGATGAGCAGAGGAGGGGTGATCAGAAGCAGTTAAAAGGTTAATGAATGATTCCTGTGATGAATAAAACTGTTTGTTTGTGTTTTATTCTGTTTTTGTTTGGTTTTATTGGTCTATAATGTTATTATAATTACAAATCATAAACGGTCTGAGGGGAAATGCTGGAATGAGGTGTGTGTTGTGTGTTTTTGTATGAGAATGGAATTAAAATGACTACTGCGTTTATTTTAATTTATTACATTGAAATAGTTAAAAATATATATATTTCTATTTTTTAAACATAGGCAATTACATCATATTTAAACCTTTAAATAATAATAATAATAACAATAATAATAATAATAGTAACAATAATATTAGTTTTATATGGTTTATTATAAAAGTGCATTTAGATTATTACACATTTGCTGATTGTTTACATAATTAAAATAATAATAAAATATTTTTTAATATCCTCCAAAACAAAGCATTAAGAATATAATTATAAATACTTAAAATCATAATTTCACATTTCCGTGGTTTATAATAATGTAACTGATGCTTTACTATGTTTGCTTAGTGTTTATATATTGCACCAGTTCAAAAATATAATTTTTTTTATATTTTCTTTGAATGATTTTGAATCAAATTTGATTTTTTAAAAATTCATCATTTAATTATTAAAACAAATTCCAATAAAGTTTCTATATTTTCTGTATTTTAAATGTTTCTTTTAATCTGGGTTTTGCATGTGATGGAAAACCTGGTGTAGATGGGTCTTGATAGAAGTAATCCAGTACAATTACATCCCTGCAAAAGTGGTTCTTTAAAGGTTCTTTTATAAAGGCATCAGTTTTTTGATGTTTGAATGCTTCTTTGAACTAATAAGGAGATGTTCTTTCGTATAGTTCTTTAAAGAACCTTTTAAGAAATGGGTTTCTATTGGGGTGTGAAGAACACTTTTCCTAGAAGAATATAGAACCAGTTTTGCTAATAAAATGTTTTCTTGGTGGTTCTTTAAAGAACCCTTTAAGAAAGAGTTAAGAACCCTTTTTCAGTACTAGATAGAACCCGTTTCGCTGAGTGTACCCTGTGTTTAGGTGCTGAACACTGAGAATTAGCTGATGAGGAGACTCAGTGGAGCTCAGTTCAACACTAATCCACAACTGATCCTTCTGAAGGACTTCTGATACAACTTGAATGATTTCATTTGAACCTCTGATGGTTTTACAGCTGCCTGGAGCAAATCTGAAGGAAACTGGAATTAATTGATTATTTTAAATATTTTAATAAACTGAGTTTAAATGTTTGAGCTGAACAAAGTATCTAATTTCACTAAAGTCATTTTAGTCATTTATTATTGTATTGGTTAAAATAATCTCTCTTTAATAATTTAAATAAACTCTAAAATCTTGGTTGTGACCGGCTTTTAGATTTTAATTATTATTATTAAATTAATAATAATAATAATAACAGAAAATGATCAGTGGAGAGAGAGGGCATTTCTGCAGAGCTGTCTCTGGTTTGTATTTATTGATATAAGAATATCTCTGAATATTTGAGTGCTGCATATATAAAGACATTAAGGGTGAACTTCTGTAGAAAAATATTAAAATTATTATTATTTTTTATTATTATTAGATTTGTGTTCAGTGTCTCTGGTGCAGATGTTAACAGTGAAGGCTCCCTAAACCAGCTTTCAGGAGCTGAAGTCAAACAGAGAGTCTCATTTAAACCGTGCTGTTGGTGTGTTTTGGTGTGTGTTGGTGTGTTTTGGTGTGTGTTGGTGTGTTAAGTGAACTCGGTAAACGCACTACACCACAGTTTTAGTCTTCGGTGGGCGTGTCCGGAAAAGTGGAGCTCCGCGTGACATCACTGATCCGCGGGAAAAAAAATAAAAAAATAAATAAATAAATAAAGTGGTACAGCTGCCTGCACGCGCTGCTGAGAACCCACAGACAATTGCGCGCGAGTTCTATTTGTTATTGTTATTATTAATCGTCATTATTATTTTTAGTAAAATTAGTAAGAGAACTGTGGCTCCACGAGCCGAATTTTTTTTTCAGATTTTTAAAAATGTTTTATTTATTGTATTTATTTATTATTATTATTATTTATATTTATAGGGGTACAGTTTGTGTGCAGTCTGAAGCAGATCTGGCGGGTCTTTATAGCACAGATATATTTTTTTGTAAATCCGAATTATTTTAAAGAGATTTAAAGATTAAAATCCTGAAAACGCGTGAAATGATGAATCGAAGTCAAGCGAGAGAAAGAGACTGAAAGAAAAACGCGACAGTGCTCATTGTGTGCATTGCTGAACCCTATCTCTCTTTAAATGCGTAATAAAGCTTTCCCTACTGTTATTAACGCGTTATTAACGCGTTATTAACGTGTTTCATCGGCTGCTCTCGTTTATACTCCGTTATGACTGGGGGTCACATCTTTAATAAGCACTTTAATAAGCTCCGTTAAGGCTTTGAGTAAAATTTGAGTCACTTTGAGAAGGTGCGGCGGGTCTTCAGAGCTTCACAGCTTCTGATCGCGATGATGATGATGATGATGATGATGATGGTGGTGGTGGTGGTAATGATGGTGGAGTCCCTTCAGTGTATGATGATTCATACTGTGTGTCAGAGCTGAGCACCCGCTGCTGAGTCTGTGTGGAATTTAATTTATTTTATTTTTATTTTATTGATTTTTTTGGTGAATTTAAGCGTTTTTCGTGATTTTATCGCAGTTTTCGGGTTTCAGACCTTTCCTACATATATTTTCATTTCCCCCCATTTTTTCCAGATCGTTAATTTGCGTCGCTTTACGAAACCAAACAACATCTTGCGCCATTTTATCGCACGAGTTTCCTCAGAGCTTCGTTTCCTCAGCCTGACACAGCAGGTCTGCTCTGCAGCCCCAGGGCTCGT